>NW_020170414.1:2148-72414 GCF_000524195.1 Echinococcus granulosus | reverse complement strand
GAATTCAATAAACCGGAAGACGGGCTTAGACACAACCAGGAAAACTGCGAATCCAAGCAGACTTGGATGTCAAAGCAAGCATAGGGGGATCGCACGGAGTTGTGCAAGCCTTTCAATACAAAAAAGAACCTTTTTACCAAGAAGAAGATCAAGAACTATTCATATTTTTGCCAGTTTCTACATGGTCAATTTCCCTTGCGGTCTCTACAAGAACGTCTTGATTGTTGAGGTGCAACTTCTAAGAGCTCTTGCGTTCATACTTGGACACTACGGAACTTAAAGTGGCCATGAATTAGGATCCATTATTCACACTAGGCTGTTATTCTTCCGAAGCAGTTCCAGGGTTTATAGCTCGTCGTGTCTCGAAGTTGTAACTGTGGTCGGTTGGATGCTCCGAGAGCTCTGTACCAGGCACACTAATACGGCAATCTTCCGACTTTCCAATCAATCCAGGTGTGACTGGCTACTAAGATGAATTTATAATCCTGGCACATTAAACGGATGACAGAATATCGTTTCCCTTTGATGTATGCGAGAAGAGGTACAATTAAGGTGTGTGCACAAAGCACACCCGTCGCCTCATAGAAAGTCGTAAACACGATACGCCTGGCACAGGCATAAGAAGCATGGTGGTACCATTTAACGCCCTTTAAAATTCGCAGCAGATGGTGAGGAGAATCGAGGAATAGGGATTCCCTATTGAGTTAAATTTGCTTCCCCTGATTTTCCTGGTTGGCTATCCAAATTCAGCGTCACGTAGACAGATGAGTTTACAAATACTCACACCGTAAGAATTATTAACTCTACGTCCACAGTTTCAACTTCGTATAGTGGCATAAAACAGTTGACAACTGAGGTGATACGAGACTTGAACGATTTGAAAACCTTCACCACAGAGCTGTCTACGGTACTTCCGTGAAAATACGTGAGTTATGTGAATAAAAGACACCCTATCTACATTTCTGCCAGCCATCCTGGAACCCAGGTAGACGGCTGGGAGACATTGAGACTAGAACAAGGTGGCAAGGAGGAATGGATTCACATTATTAGCTCCATTAAACTATTGAATGGCTGTTTTTAGGCAAACGTTTCGACGAATAGCGAATAGCATACGAGGTGCTCTTCCTGTACAGCGGTACAAAGCCGCTGACTTCCCGCAAAGCAGTACACAAATAAGATGGTAGCTCTAGGCCCACTGAAATCTACGAAAGGCACTATCGCCGTTGGAATGAAATACTTTCCCGTCTTGATTGAAAATCAGTATTTAATTATTGTCCCTGAGAACTGTAAAACACCGACCACATTGTGGTAGGCATAGCAGAAGAGTGACTGCGCTCAAAAGGAAGGAAACTGTTCAGTTTAAGCAAGCTTTTGTGGCTCAGTGTTCCTTATTGTACGTTTACAACATAGCTATATCCAGATCCATGTACCCTGACAAGGTTTCAGAGAGAAGTCGAGCACCGCAGCATTAATGAGTCCCAACTCACAATGGATTTTGTCTGCTCGGGTCGAGACGCTACAGGCGGAGGTCGTTGGATAGGGGGACTGCCACGCCGGGTGGCGGTAGGGAGAGGTGCGGGAAAGCGACGACGGGTGGTCTGAGGTGAGGGCGGTTGAAGGAGGAGGGGTAGTGGGGCTGTAGAGGGGGGAAGACGCGGTCGGTTGTTCGTACTAATGTTGCTGCTACTACTACCGCCACCACCACTGCTACTGCTGTCCGAGGCCGTCGGTGGAAGTGCGGACGTGGACGTCCCACGGCGACGTGGGAGAGTGGAGGCGTGTGGCACCTCGTCCTAAAACACACAGAAAAAGCCGACATTGTTAAGGTACAAGCATAATCTTTAAGAAAAGATGACGAAGCAGACGGTTACTATTCCAGCTAATTTGATGTCACCTTCTTTCTCAGGCTTGACGTGAAGGCTTTGGATCCTCAATAGACAACAAAACGGCTTATCTTTTTCATCTCAAACCTCTGCTTAAAATGCTTCTTCTGTGAAATAAAGGAAAATTAGTTGTCAAGTCCTGGGTCGATTAGATTGCTTATGGGTAGTTTTACATGTTTCATGAAACCTCTGCTGCCGCTCGTAAAGGCTCTAGGGCTCAGTAGTGGCTAGCCAAAGGTATTTATGAACAAAGACCGTAGGAATACGTGCATCACAAAGGAAAGCAAAACTTTTTGGATGTAGAATGAGTCACCAATTTGAGGGTGAACCTTTTACAAAGAAGCAAGCGCACCAAACCAAAAATAAACGTTACCTCTTTTCACAACTCTAGCAATGAAAGGCTTCCCACGCAAAAATATCGGCGCCATGCTGCGTAAACAATGTCTGTGAGAGGACGAAAGTCTCGAGATGCGAAACATAGGAGCTGTTTGAGAATAAATCTTTTGCAAAAGGCAGATATTTTGAGCTGTGAAAGAACGCGGCGTCCTTTCCCACATTCACCATTAAAACTTCAGGCCTGAATGGAAATGCAATTTTTTTCAGTTTGCAATTGCAGCTAACATGAGTATAAAAAGTAAAGAGCGCCTATCTGTCCGTCTGTGGAAAGACAGCCTTCGACCTTCCAAAGGAACAAGACCAACCTCGACGATCAGACATCGATATGGAATTTGAATCTGTACCAGTCTAGGTAATTATCAAAGAGTTACACTGTCTGCCTACGACCACGAATTAGAGACGGTTTTCAAGCTCTCCTCAAGGGTGCTTGGACGACGACCCCTAAGCAAAACTCTGCTCTTCATCATCCTTCAGGACTTAAAATTTTTGTGATTATGAGGCCTTTGTAATATTTTGACTATTTAACTCCTCGTTTTGTTTTTTGGTCACTTAAGGCCTTTGGGCCATGCTAGTAGCCCTTCAGCCCCTCTGTACGTCTGTAACACATATTCCGCTCTAGTATTATGACTTCTTTCTGCTTCAGGAAAGGCTCGGTGCGCTGGTGTTCAACCTCACAGCTCTTCTCTAAACTTTTTTTATAAGTAATGTCTATCATAGGGGATGCCGTGACTAATACAAGTCAAGGCACTAAGGCACATCGAGGTTGATACCATGCACATGTTGAAGTCTTTAGCTGACAGGCCAAAAACGCCTTGGTCTGGTAAATTTGTTTACCGTCGTTCAGAAGCGACCAATAACAACATACTGGTAGAAAACCAAGGCACTCCTGTACAAGTGTGAGGTCATGATAGTGACCTGACAGTAAAAGACGGAAAGAAAAGCGACCCAAAGTGGCGGAAAACAGAAGAAGGCGACTCGATCGACAAAAAAACATCACCAACAGACTACTGCTCTTAAAAAGGACAAAAATTAATTTGCAGGAACAGAAAAAGAGAAAATATTTAATGAGAAGGGGGATTTGAAATCCTCTCAGAGCTTCTCTGAGGGATGTAATTAAGCAGAAAGTTGGACTAGAATCGGGCTTTTTCACATCCTCCAAACCGAATTGCCGTAGGGGATACAGTGCGTGGGAAGGCATTCTTATGGACCAAACCAAATTTCACCCTAAAGGATTTTGTCCTACTTTAAAGAGGATTATAGGTTTCCATTTACTAGTTGAATTTCCGATTTTAACAAACACCCTCACCCCAACGGAACAAATGCGATGGCAGCCAGCCTGTCAGTTAGAAAAAGTTACATAGCACGATAAATTGCTCGCGCCGACTTGATTGTTCCGAATAGTAAAAAAAAGCAGCAAAGGCGGAATGTTCCGTGTAAGTTTCTGGCCAGTAAACGGCCTGACAATCAGATTGAAAGCAGACCTAAAACTCGATTGAAAGAATTGAGATAGGAATTGGCTTTAATTACAACTCGGATAGCTCAGGCTTCATAAAAGATAAGCCCACTTTTCCCTGCGTAGTATATTCTCACAAACCGTAGCAATAAATGGGTCTAATTGGCCAATCCCAAGGCGTGATTGTTGTATAAGCAAGAAACTGAGTCTTGTTGAAGCATCAACTATTACTTCTGAGCAAGTCGCTGGATTCAGGGCCTACAAATTCTCTCCAAGATCCAAATGCCGTCCCAGACTGCCTGAAAGGGATCGAATTGTCGACCAACAATGGATTGGTGATTTTACATTTCCTTTTTTGGGTGAAGAGAAAGCGACTCCGGGAGATAAAAGTCTTTTGCTAACGAAAGATACGAAGATTCCGCACACGACTATAAACTGGTACCAGTTGATAGCCGTGGGGGCGAAAGAAGCTTTTTTAACGTTGTTTATATGAGATCTAAAGCAGCTGTGTTAGGCATGAGAAAGGAAATTTAAAGAGAGCATGGGCCGATTACAACTTGCAAATGGCTTATCAAAAAGCCCATTTTTCTGGGGCTACCGCCCTCTGGGGTTGAGAGAAGAGGCAGCTTCCCACTTATGACTTATTCTAGCTGATACAACTTTGACTCAAAGAGGATTGCTATCTCTAGACAGCTGTCCTCCCGAATACAGTAGTCATGGACATTTCTGTCGTCAGATCCTGGGTCCAAAAATGATCCATGAGAGGGAGCAGTCCTGCTAGAGCACGTAGAGCCAATTCTCAGGTACCAGCTAGACTGAGAACCTGACAAATGCCTGCAGAGACAAATTGAGAGATAAATTTAAGCCTTCAAATCCTCGGCCTCATTTGATATTTTCCAATTCCTAGCAAATCAATGGTTCGGTGGTAGTGTGGTAACGGTTATCCAAATAACCCACTGAGAAATGGCGAAAGAGGTGGGGAGTGCGCACGGAAGGGGTGTAAAAACTGTCGTAAGAAATTTCTGCACAAATACACACGCAAAGGCATAAACATGCTTGTAATGCGCAATGCGGGTCCAGTACGTGACAAAAGGGGGGTATACACACATACATTAATTACATGCATAAAATCAGACGATTGCGTACAACTTCTCGAAATATGGGGATATTGTGTTCAGTATGCGTCCATTATCCAATGAAAACGCTACAAAACACTTTTTCCATATTTTCGGTAGACCCTCCCCAGTGTCGGAAGGTATTGCGAAACTTCGTTGAATTAAAAGTCTAGAGGTACACACCACACCATAAAACCAGACCTCCCCCTTAGAAATCACATCAATCAACGCCACAGACTGGGGAAGCGTAGCTTGTTAATGACAGCAGCTAATTCACAAAGAGTGCCAAGAAAATATTTATACAGAAAACAAGTTTTATCCACAAATGGAAGCACTATATCAGATGTGTCAGGAGTTTAACTAAACTACTTCCACTGCATCATCAACTGTCACAGCATAACAGCGACCGCAAATTAGAGGCATAATTTTGTCTTCTATGGTGCTACATAAAGTTGTCAAATCACAAGTCAATCTTTAGTTAAATTTTATCCATAAAGTGTTAGATTTATGACGATAACTGCAAAAGCCACTCGATATGCCCGGGTAGTAAGTTGGTTAACTACTTCACAGAAAGCGCCAACCAATTAAGTTGTCTGAATAAGCACACATACACAGACATAAGTGGGTAAAAATAGATAATAACACTGCATGGGATAATGGAAATGAATTGTTTTGCCAAAGTTGATAAAAAATTTGCCCACTGTCTAGTAAAGGAGAATTATGAGCCCACTAAAACCATGAGCGACAGGGTGCAACAGTGCTTGGAGCACGGTCAGGATCCACTTGGCTCTTATTCGTTCCGTCGAAGTGAATTAATCGGAACAAATTCGAAGGTAAACTTCAACAAAAGGGTTGGCATTGAAAAGTAAACTTTAGAAGCTAGCGTTGTGATAAACGGACAGAATGATGAAACAATTAGTCGAGAAAGAGACCCATCAATTTAGCAAGCGGATGATTTTAATATCAAACATTGAAAGAGGAATGGGGGATGCAATGGAATTTATTTCCCACCGGAGCGGTCAATCAGAAGCCAATTAGTGTGGACGTTGTGGACTGATAAGGTGGATCTAGAGAGGGGTGGCAGTGCAATAAATTTATCAGAAATCAGATGATTGTATGGTAAGAAGGGTATGAAGTGTGCATAGGAATGATAAGGGATACACAAGAGCATCCAACACATGTGACTTAAGAGAAGTTACCTAACGTTATTGAGGTCAAACTCAAGGAAGGAAGACACATACACATCTGGAGCAATCGCTGTGACTTTACTCTAGGAGCAGATCAACTACAACTGTGCAAGTGCTCACAATTCCTAGCAGCAAAATATCGTCTACTATGCTTAAAAAATCCTTGTCAAAAATCCAAAATGTGGGAGTCGACAATGAGGGTGAAATTAAATTATATGAACAGTGAAGTACGTATCCGATCACCATGGGAAACGGATTTTCACCGGTAATGCCGATATGAAGAGTGTCTTAAAACTAGAACCCAGAAAAAAATTGCTTTATGATAAGCAGAGAATATAAGCAGATATTAAAGCATAAGAACTATATGAGCGAGAAGTATTAATAACTTTCCGTCGTAGAGGAAATTCAAATCACATCAGAGTATCTAATCAGGAGCTAGGCGGGGATGTGACGCTTGAGAATGGAGCATTTAATCAGAAATGAAGTGAAATTCATCCTACTTCAGAATAACTAATCAAGGGTTGGATACAGTGGAAACTACGTTAGGCGGCATGGTGAGGTGTAATGCTTTCCAATTGGAAGGTGGAGGGGATAAATTATGAAGGAAACGGACAAGGAATGGAACATACCGGTCGATCGATAGCACACCCGTTGGCCGGCGGCTGGAAGAGATGTTTGAAGAGGCACTCTTCGGTGCTACCACCACCGACACCGCCAAAACTGCTGCCACAGGTGGCACTGCTATCCTCACTGCTTCCGCGACCACTGCTGGCGCTGCGTCGGTAGACTTCACTCACGAAAACCCCGTTATCCATACCTGCTCGTGTTGGCGTCGACGACGGACCTAGGAGAGAGAATAATCATCTCTTAGCATTCTCCATTTGTCCTTTCTACTCCAACCCTCTTTTAAGTAAGACCTTTGGTTTCATTCGCCTTCATCAAACCAGACGTAAAGTTGGTGTAAATGGAATGGTAACGCTTCTTCTCAGAGGCTCCAATTGCTCTGTCTCCTCTACTAGCACCACATACGCATGGCTTCCCACTTTTTCTACAATACGCCTGGTATTAAAAACACTTGCCGTGTTCTTTGTCAGTTTATTATAAGTGGTTGCATTAAACCGTGATGCAAACAGATTGGTTGAGTTTAAAACAATAAAACATGTGTCAGTAAAGTTGCGTATTTAGCAGTGTTATAAATACATCCTACACAACTTGACGCTGATTGGCGTGTGCCATTGAAAGAATGAAACCTCTGAACTGTAGTGGACACTTTCCTCCTAAGACCCGTCATTTGAGATAAGAACACCTCAAAGGGAAGCGAGATAGAGGCCAATGACTAGGACAAGAGGAGCTTAAGTCTGGTTTCCTGCATCAATTTTTATCCTTCGGCTTTGTTAACCTGCCTCTGTTATTACAATTATGAGTTTGGTAACGACAGGCAGGATAGTGTCCACTGCCAGGGCTAGAGAGAGGAATGTGTTTGATCGCCGACTGTATCGAATAAGAAGGAATTAAACCTAGCCCCCTGCTTTAGCCTTTATCACCTTTTCGCACAGTCCCAGGCGTTCTTCTACAGGTTGAAGTTCTCTACTCTTAACATCTTCCAGCTGAGGGTTCAAACCCCAAGTGCAGTCGCTGTCTTCTCTCACGAAGCGTTCAAATACCTTCCCCTAATCAAAATAATCTACTCCAACCGCTTTTATCATCCACTGTTTGAGAGCGCAAATTGAATGAGAAAATAGGGATGACAAAAAAATTCATTTCTCCGAGAAAACTAATTGCCTACTAGTGAGACACATTACTTACGCATAAAGGGAAAACCCGATTTGTCAAAGGACCCCGCAGAAAAGTGACATTAACTCCTTTTGTGTGGTAAAATCGAACAGATAAGATTTTTTATGCAGAGGTATTAAGTTAAACCCTTTTGTCATCCCCTCTTGCCTTCTGTCTCACCGATTCTCGTACATGACGACCCATTATTTACCATTAAAATTTATTTAATACGGATAGGATCAGGTCTAGCTATCTGCCCAATTCCTGATCCCTCCATTTTATAAATCGCCTGATCTTTTTCCCATCAAAAGATGCCTTTTGCGTCAGCCTTCTTAGTTTACTTGTTAAACAATGTTGAGAAAGTTTTGATGATCAAGCTGAGTAGACTTAGATCCCTACTTCACTGTCCATGGCTCTCTTATTTACTTATTCTGCTCCAACCGTCATCATTTGCTTGCTTCATGTGAGGTAGAAATCCATTGAACCTGACTGAAAAAATGTCTACGATTAGGGTGAGAAGCGATAAAGTTGGGCGGTCCGTCTCAATTCTTGTAGCCTCTTTTATAAACCACCCGCTTCCCCCCCTTGTTGGTCCGTTTACCCCACACCCACTGTCTTACAATTGAAATCCACTTCCTTGATTTCTTTTTTCAACTTCTCGTATCTTGATGGGGAAGCGTACTTGGGCCTTTGTCGATTACGTGTTGCAAAAATTCCAACTACCTCCTTTTTTTACTGGTCACTTTCAATTGTTCTTTTCTACCTTAAACTCATCAAACAAAATTGGGATAGCATCTCCTATGGTGATGATCAAAAGGATAATTAAGGGTATGATTAAAGTTTAACGCCGCTACAGTACGGTGAAATAAGAAGGATGGCGGTGGATGAATTGAATAAATCACTTTTTGTGCAGAGATCTTAAATTAAACCGCACAACGAATCCTCGCCACTAGATCAAGTTTACGTCTAAATAATCTCCTTTTTGACGTCCGAAAACTGAGTGGAAAACTTGCCCAGACAACACTGTAAATGAAATCGGTCTTATCTATGGCGGGAGTGGTAGGACACCAACAATCAAAATGATTAAGTGCCGTAAAAAGTAGGGCGCTCGCGACTTTTATGTGGAATAGAGGGCAAAATCAGGTCAGATGACTGTTTTCTAGGCGGGAGTGGAAGACAGTGGCGTAATACTTACTGGAATTGATGGAGAGGTCATTCATGTACTTGACCGTCCCAGTGGACTTGTTGGTGGTGCAGATTTCTAGCGCGTTCCAAATAACCTCCATGTGTTGCTGCTGATCGCGCATGGATATGCCCGCCTTGCGCAGCATTGCAGCCCATCCGGCCGGCATGCCCTGAGAAGAAGTGGACGTTCAAAATTGCGAGCCAAAGAGTACGAATTCAAATTTATCAATTCCCCACTAATAATAGAAGAGAAACCCAAACCTTGATTATAGCCCATCTCCAATTTTGGAGTCAATGAGAATGAGCTTAAGGGGGGCAATATCGTCTCTCGATGAGACTTTATAAAGTAGTTTAGGAATACAAACATAAACCAAACTTGATGTTGTTTAATTTTGAGCTTCAATAACAGACTTTTAGCTTACCCTGAATTGCAGAGAGAGGGGGAGAACAAAACAAACAGCCGAATTTTTGACTTTAAAAAACAAAGCTCCACATTTACACGTTTCTCACTAACAACAAATTATAAGTAGCAGCTCGGGCTTCTAACTATAGCATTTAATTCAAATGCCTAGCATTTCAGCTTTTAAAACAGAGCCAATTAACAGGAAGCAAAGTTTAAAGAGTCTACGGAAGAGGATTCGAATTAGTCCTTCACTCACCAAAATCGCTTCCTTCATCAGAATTCCATAGAATAAAAATAGAGGATAATGATGATGAAAGGGGATAAGCAACTGCAGAAAACTTCTTTAGGCATTCCAGTTGGTGAAATAACCACCATTACAATCAAGGCTGCTGTGGTGTTCACTTATGCAAAAAAACCTTGTCTCCCAAGCCGGGAAAGTCTAACTCTAGCCACCTCGATTTCTATCTCACTTTGACTTCCAATCGTCTACTTTGAATGCGATCGTCAGATGTCACGATAGGGTGATATTAGTCACTCGAGTAAATATCATCATGAAAATAGGAAGGACTAAGACAAGTTAGGATCCTCCCATCTCCCTATCCTATTCTTAAGGGGAAGTTTGTCTATGTTGTCTACCTTGTGTTATTTTGTAGGAAAAAAGCCGATTTTTCTGGCTCTTCCTGAAGTAGTTTTTCTTGCACAACTTCGAGATGCATTGAGGTAGCAGCCGTTGTTGCCTGGGCCTTAGCAAGAAATTCGTCATGAACTGTTTACAATCCACTGAACACACTCACAAGCACACGCAAAAGCATAGCATTGTGGAGACAAAGAGAAGTGCACCTTTGACGTGTGTGTTTAGTAGCGAGTGAAACTTTTAGGTTCTACTAGTGACATTTTGGAGCGTTTGCGTGACGTACTTTGGAATATAAAAGCAATTTCACATCAAAAGCCAGTCTGTCTGGCAGTCAGTCAGTCAGTCGATCTGTATTTTCGTAGCGTGTGAAAGAAATCCAAGAGCATCAAACTAACAGTTATTGAGACTTGTTGTCTGTTATTTGTTGTTAATACCCATGGATGAAACTGATTCAGTTGACTTTCACCACCACTCTCCTTCTCCATTTGGAGTACGTGCAAACCGATTGCTTCAATAACCCTCCTCGTATTAAACATTACTAAACATGTTACTGACAACTTCAAGCATATGCCCTACTGTTATCAAAGATTGGGGGTGGAGAATGGAGGACCGAGGATCTTCTTGGGCGTGGTGCATCGTCCTTCAAGTGATTTATTACAAGAATTCATGTGCTTATTTGTTTATTCCCCTATTCGATTATTCATGTGCTTAAGCTATTTTTGGGTGACACGATCTGCTGACCCTTGCTGCATTCTCTTTAAATGCTAAACAATAAATTAGACGTGAATCTCCTGTTCCTATTGGCACTTCAGCTTCAATTCAGCTCGCAGCACAGGCAAGTTTGAGTCACATCCTTCACATCTAACCGACACTGTGTAAATGGGAGGGTTAGAAAGAAGAGGTAAATAGTTGGATGCATAATAAAGAGCATCGTACCAAAAGACTGCTTTATAATGCATAATTATAAACGACCATGTCCATTTTACATGTCTCTACAGGTTGTATCGTCACTGCAGTGGGGTGAACCAAAAACCGCACGAACTTTTTGGTCGCCTGATACTGACGGTTAAAATTACGATCATGAAATTGGTTGAAACCAGATGCCCATACCCTCAACTTTTTAGGGAAATAAGCTTAAAATATATAAGAAAATTCACAACTCGCAATCCCAAGAGGACGGATTTGAATGAATTAGTCGTTTAGTAACCCCACTTCCCATTAAGAACCGGTGGAAAAGATTGGAAGCTCAACCGTAGGTACTAAACCTTCAAATAATAGCAGCCAAAATGAATTAACGGTGGTTTGGGATTAAAGTATCCAGAAATACAAAACTTATAGGCTAAAGAGGGGACAGAAAATTGTCAATTTTCTACAACTCAAATGTTATCACTGACTGTGCTGGACTTCAGCCACCTGTAGTCTGTGTGCTCAGATATGCAAGCCCGTATCAGACCAACGCGCTACCAGAAAAGCCACTGCAATTTTCAATTTCTAACAACTTCATCTGGCAATGGGGTCCAAGGGATATACTAGAAATGCAATCACCGATTATATCCGACTTCAGTAGATTTTGAGGTCAAATTTCCTGATTTACTCATTCAGCAGAGCAGATCGAAAACCCTATTGCCTATGGATTGGGAAGTTAAAAACGAGAGTCAAAGTAGGACCTACAATCGACCGAGGTAATTCATAAAGGAAAGGAGCTAATGATAAGTGCACCCATCAAACCGAAGGAAAGAATAAAATTTACCCCCTTCTCACTAAAATCGTATCCCATGAAGGTTCAATCGAATCGCGATTGCATTAGCGTGCGAACTCAAACGCCTACTCCTTTTAGCTGTCTTAACAAAAACATTAGCGGTAACTTTAGCCACAAATATGTGAGAAAAGTTGCATTTACAATCCCAAGGAGGAAATTAAATTCATTACTTCCTCACTGTCATTACCTATCACACAAGGTCAAATGACTACTCGATTCTTCAAATTTGTGAGCTAAAAAGTCCAATCCTTATTATATAAAACCACTCGATAAGTGACTGTGAGTAAAAGATCCGAAAAATCGCAAATGCAGGGAGAAATAACGTACAAATTCGAAACCACTGTCTGTAAACTTATTTGTGACCAACTCTACAAACTAAATTTTGACAAGTAAAATGGAATGTCTGACAATGCGGAAAAGAGATAGGCCAGAGGCATCCCCCGATTTTGCTATTTCATCAGGTTTCTTAGCTCGAACTGTCAGATCTACTATGGGATAATGAAAAAAAAGTCCGTGAATGTGACAAATGACGAGGAAAAGTGATGGTTGGCACTAGAAAACTACTCGAACAATACAATAACTTTACTTAGGCTACCGTCGACTCAGCAATTCAAACATCAAAGGTTCAAGTGTTCGAAAAAGAATCAGACTTTTAAGGGGATGAAAATGCATAGTTATTTGATCAACAAATATGCCGACAGTAAACAAGCAAATATCACCGCTACTCACAAAGGAGTTAAAAAGCATGAGCTAACTTTAAGTCAACAAAGACTTTAAGTAAATCCCATTTCAAAATCGAAACAATAAATTGAAATGCAGCACAAGATTGGAATTACGAGAATGGTCCGGACAGTCAAAGACGCAGAAATGCAAAAATAAACGCCTACTTGAAGCCCCAAAATTCGAAGTATAAGCAAATGTCGGTGCCTACCAGCGACTTCACGTGGCTACTTTAATCCCAAAATTCCCATTCTTGATTGATTAAATAAGAAAATTAAAATGTTGCCTTAAAGAGTTAGAAATACTCACTAACTGAGATGACATACTGGAGCTCGTGAGAATTAGCTGAAAATTCGAATCAATTGCATGGAGATAAAAGGTGAACTATGGTAAAAGTAGCAAAATTCGTCACTTCCTGAAAAATTTACATAAGTGGAAGTTCAAAATATCCAGCAAAATATTATGGATTCAAACAATGCCAAAATTCGTCAGCATGGTAGGAAAGATATAGTCGAATAAACAAATACTAGGAAGAAAGTCAAAAAGTACGCACCTTAAATTCGCCGCTGCTTGGATCAATGGTAACATGGACTTCATGGTGCACCTTCATAGGGAGGGAGATGTTGGGAAGAGATGGCGGTGGGGCCAAACTGGCACCCTGTTTACCCCTCTTGACGCGTCTCTCGCGTCGCTCACTGCCCGGCGTAGGGGGCAAGGGTTTGGAAAAAAAATTTGGCAACCCACCCCCGTCGCTCACCATTCCAACTCCTGAACTTGAGGCACCGCTACTGGAAGCCGTGCTGGTGGTGCGCAGTGGTGGAGCAGGGGTTCGATTTGCAGGATCTACCGCCGACGACTTGAAGGAATTGGAGTCATCGTCCGCGTTGTAAGCGTCCCACGGCTAAAAAAGGGAATATCGAGAGCGCATGAATGCCAGAAATTGTACTAGGATTCATAAAGCAAATAGTGGGCCTAAGAGGCCTGGGAATACAGTTCAACAACTAATCCAATCTTGATCAAAGTAGATCATTAGGGTCTAGTTATTGCGTAAATCTCATTTAGTAGCACAGATTTAAAAGTTTCATACCAAGTAAGGGTTAAGATAAGCTTACTGGAAGAGACTCTGCTAAAACAAATAGTTTTAATGCAATGAAAATAGTAATTCCGAGAATATGAGACCAACGACGGTACCGCACGGAAGGTTTTAATAGTATAATCCTAATAATGTCAATACCTGGAGAAAAGGTTTGCGGTACTCGACACCTTTTATATCCTTCGAGGAATACGGAAAACAACTCATTTCAGTGTGCCTTTGGGGAACCCGCGCATTTTCGTTGATCTTCGAGATTGGCTCAAACAATGTAGTGAGGACTACCAAATTGCTTATTCAAAGCTAACCTAAAGCAAAAAGGCAAGTATATTTAAGTCGCAATTTGTTTAACAAGAATTTACCCTTTAAATTGCATATTAGTTAAATTTTGCACACTTGTAACAGTCATTCACCACTTTAGAAGTAGTATTGTAAACTTCATTTTTGCAGTAGTGCCCCTGTGTGAAAAACGATTTTATTATACAAACTAATTATTAAAATGTAATTTTTCTAAAAAAATTTATTATGTTTACTACTTGGCTTTGAAGTATACATCATGCAATTATAGCAATGTGATAACCCTTTTATCTGCATTTTGATAGCGTGGCCACCTAAAACTCTGTAGGTTGAACCTTTTGCTGCATAAAAAAGCTTTGTGATTGTGGTTTGGCATCTGGATCCTTCTGTACACTTATAATAAGTCTTCCTCCTCGTTAATGCTGGCTTGCCCCAAGTTCAGGGAAGACCCAAGGGGCCAGATGCTACGATCCCCCGAGTCTCGTGACTTTGAGATATTTGATGGTAGTTTTATTCATTATTGCATTGCTGTCTTACATTTTGTATGTATGACTATCTGAATTGGCAGTAACTAAAGCATTGTATTCCTCCATTTCATTTTAACCACTTTATTTATCCTGATCCCTAAGTAATTTGACTTTTTATTTGCGTAGTTATTGCATCGCCTGATACATAAAAAAATGGTTATTTGAGTACCTACACTGCACCTTAATCTCATATCTCGAATGCAGCAAACGACAGCGCTGACCAAGTCTAACTGCTGCCCCTGCAAAACTTATGCTCCCCATGGAAGCACATCGAACTCCCGCACTCTTCTGCTTTTGTGGGCAATAAGCGGGGTTGTTTTCACCGGCAACCTCATTCTCGTGGCTAAATAACAGGGCCATGCTCATTCTTTATGATTCCCTACACGCGGCCCTTCAGCCACAGCATAAACGCACTTATTCGTTTGGAAACCCTGGCTATTGCAAAATGCGCAATACAGCCACTTCCTTCACCTTACCGACGATTATAATGCTTTTTTGCCCGTATATATTTGAGACAAAGCATTTCACTATGTACTACTGCCGATTATCACTGGGAAGGAATGGCTGTAGAAGATTGTCTGAATGCCTTGTACAAAAAATTCAGTCAAGTGAGAAGACCGCATTGAACTGTCGTTGATAAGAGGGTTGCATGAATCTTTTGTGGTTTGATGAAAGACCTGAGGTGGAATCCGTGGTGAGTGTGGAGTTGCTGTTGAATTCACCCTCGCCAAAAGTGAAGGGTCGAGGAGGAGGTATGACATTTTTCGGAAGGGAAGGCGAAGGTGAACGAGGAGGTGGGAGAGGATGGGGCAATAGGAGGGTAGGGAAGGGCAATCGACTTCTGTAGCGGGCGAGTTGGCAAAAGAGGAGGCTCAGAATATCCGGCCTCTTGGTACAGAGGCTCTGGTAACCGACGGAGTCTATTATGCTCTCTGCGTTTCTAGAGAAGATGAAAAAATGGCACCAACTTGGTAAGTTTGTTTGAATTTGTTACATATAGCTGAAGTTTTTACGGTACCAATTGCTAAATTATTCAGACAGACATGATCTTCTTAAATAGAATGTGATAAGTGAAATGTAACTATTCGCTTGGCCAAGGTACACAAAACTTCTTTTGCTGCAATAGCGGAGGCCTCCGTAGCCCTGACATCAAAGCGATTCCGCTGCCTCCTTACTCATCCCCACCCTTACGCCTAATTGTCACTTTAGTTGAAGTACTATTCTGTCAAGGTCATCACTACAGCACTCTGACAAGATGGCACCAAGGCGGTGTGAAAAATAGAGGTGCTTTCTGACCAAGCGTATGGGTATTCTTTCCCTGAATACTGACTCATTTTGTGTGTGGATGGGTAATGTGTGAGTGTATGTGCCCTTGTCCAAGAAGCAGAACACACGGCCTGTCAACCAATCACAGGGCTCCTCATCTCAAGGTCTGTTGGCATTGCCTGCTGCGCTACACATACACATGCATGCCCAACGTAAGAGTTTTGCAGTCAAAATTTGTAAAACTTAAAAAATCCCGAAGAAAGGCACCAAAATCTGCACTCCTGGTAGGGTCAGGCACACCTGGCTCACGATTAGAGAAACCAAAGTGAACCTTGCACATGGGAAGCAAACCCTGTTCCTACCTTGAAAAGTCGACCGAATTACCGAGACAGTAGATGGCACAAATCGACGCAGATTGTTAGGACGATATAATTTAGATTTTATCGGTTGTCAACCTATCTGGCTTTCCCTGAAATCCTGGTGAAATTCCATTGTCAAAATTGTTTGACGCAGCTCCCGGTGAAGCACTGATTCTTGAGCGCTTCTGAATACTTTCAATTACTAGAACTTGGACATTTTTCTAGCGTCTGGTTGTCTGAAAAACTGCAACCATGACCAAAAAGAAATGTGGAAGTAGCTCAAAGAGGCAAGCAAATCCTCCACAAAGCCACGGCTCGTTTCAGCTGTCTTGAAAATCGTGCCTAATTTTTGCCTCCTCTTGCCACTTAAGTCACAACTTATTTAAAGTTGGAATCTACTTGCAATTTACCTGGTTTCTGTGCGAAAATAGCACAGGGGTTTAAAATTTCCTCGAGTGATTAAGGCGCCATCGCTTCCGGGCAACTCATCAATCATAAGTCGTTAAACAAATTAATTAGAGCTTGAGTAGGACTGTACACAAGAACGGTATTTCTTTCTACTTTGGATAGCCAAAACGAGGTTCTTGACCCAAGTCTGCGAACCTCGTGGAAGTATTGAGCCTTCATTCTCACCAGTCTTGTGACCCTCTCTGTGTTTATAACAAAGTCACTTTCAGATCTGCATACCTCAAACCGCTCCTCCGCGGCAACCAAAGTGCTGCAGCAAAGGCAATTTGATTGATGATTGCGTCGCTTTTATCCCAAATTCTGACATTTAATATTTACTTGGCAAGTGCTCAGTTTTACTTACTTCTGCCCTTTTTTACTACACCACCGAGCGGAGAAGGACACATAAAAACGGAAGCAAATTCATAATGCCTGCGATTTAATATACAGGGCTGAGTAACACGTCTTTCCTACACTCCTATTCACATATCACGGTAACAGGTAATGCATGTCAAATTGCGCCTTTTTGAGAGGTAAAAGGGGTAAACAAAATGCCGTTTCAAAGCACCAAAAGACACATTGAATGGATATAGAATATCACAGTTTATCCATAATTTCTTATTTACAATTTATCTACATGTAAATTTGCCCAGTCTGCTCATTATTTTTTTCAGTACTTCACTAGCAGACTTAGTGATTTGACAAAATAACTAGCCTACCGGAAAACGTAGGAGAGGCAGGAATCAACCAATTGTTGCACCCTCAAATCCATCGCTGCCGTCAGAATGGAGCAGGCATTCTGCGCTGAAAGGATTCTCCCCAGTCTCTGCTCAACCAAGTTGGCGAGTGCGGGCATCTCAAGCTGAAGGTAAAAATCGTCAAATTGTAGAATGCCTCGTCTCTCGAAATCACGAACCATAGCTCCCAGGTTCCCATTAGTTCTCGAGTTTTCATCTACTGAGGGTGCCTTATTACTGTTCAGGGCAATTTTTTCTGCATTTTATCTCCGAATTTTGCCTTTTTATAGCTCTTTCCATAGGACCATGCATAATCCAGGGCACGTAACTTTATAGGTTTAAGTAGGCGCACAACCGATGTTCTGTTCATGCCAAACTTGTAAATGAGCAAATAAGGGGAGAAAGTTGAATTCGGATAGTGGTAGTTAGGGTTGAATTTATCTGCAACCTATGATGCCACTAACCGAGCGTAGTTGCTATTCAATCTAAGCGAAAAAAAAAACTTTTTGGTGTTGGTCACTTCTCGTCAGCATGACACAAGTGTGGGGCGTATCCAAACGTCGAATGAACAGGTGTTCCAAATAGCTATTTATACCCATAAATCGCAAATAGTGAGCGGTCTAGATCACCAAGGAAGTTAATGTTGGTTCTTTTGATGGTCCAGTGTTTCTCCAGCGCTATCACTTGTATTGTCTTTCTCAAATAAGTAGGCAAAAATAACAAAGTTGCTGTTTTATAACTAGCTGGAGAAGTTTAAACCTTGGAATGGCCCTTGAATCTCCCCTATTCCAAGCAGGTCTAGTGGAAATATATAACTGATTCTCACAACTGCCTAGCACACTTCTCATCCTTCAGACCCTAAATTTTACCGTCAAAAAGGAAAAAACTGCCCCAAATCAGCCCCTTTACCATTGACATGGAGCTCTGCTCATGCCATCTACGTTACTTATCCTCCAAGCCCTATAATGATCATAACCGGTATATTCCAACATCTTCAGCAATGACTCAAGCTTTACGTCGTTAACAACGTGGATGAACTTATTCCAAAATAGCAAGGATCCCCATTTTGCCGACTGCATCCTGCTCATGAAGGAAAGAGCGTCTACACGAAGGATGGTAAACCTATAACTACTTTAGGCAACCAGTTCTGTACAAATGGCAGTCCTTAAGTACCATCTCACTTAACCGAGTTGAAAGTTGTCACCAGTGGCCTTCGTCTATGAGGAAACTGTTAATGATGCTCAAGCTGTAAAGACTGGGTGCCTCTGCATGGGACAAGAAGCCGAGGCTAACCTCGATAGGTCGATGGGCAGCACTAAAGTGATAAAAATTAAAGATTCCTTAGCACAGAACGTAGTTCTACATAATCGCTTTTTGCCGTAAGTGACTTTTCCGCCTTGGTGAAGTTCGATCGGAGAGGCGAATGATTTACGAAATGTGGAATAGTGCTTCACCGTCAGTAACACACATGTATCGAATGATGCCACATGATATAGTTCAAAATGGGAACTTTTAATGGATTTGGAAGTCTTCCTGTTTGAAATTCTACCATAGTGTTCGGCCGTTTCGCAGGTGTTTATAAACTACTGGGGTATCTTATAACGGCCGAATTGGAAGACTAACCACCGAGGGAGAGGCGGAAGGGACTATGAGGACGACGCTCAAGAGATAAGGGCGAACTACGCAACAAGATAATATTTGACATTGCAGCCCCCAAGGCAGCGACATAAAGCACTGACTTAGTAGTCTCCTGGCTCTCTTTCAGTTTATGGTGAGGCTACTTTTGTACTTGAGTAGTATGTAACAGACTGAGATACAACTCAGCCGGTCCATTTACCCTCCAATGGTGTATTTTAAAGTGTAAATTTCCTACTTCACCTGATAGGACAGCCGAAGGAGGGAGACCAGCTGGGTGTGGCTCACTGCCCGATCAATTCGATTGGTGTAAACGTAGCGCAGAAAAATCGGGATCACGTCAGAATTGATGCCAGAACCACAAAACACAAGTTTCCGCGTGGCCTCACGAAGCTGGCCAGCGTTTCTGGACGAGAATATTCGCAGGAGCTTTGGAGATGCGGCTAAGACAATAATGAAGGCGTGATCAGGGATAAAAATTCTTAGGATTGTTTTTCTTATCTCAAAACATTCAATTGCGTTTCCCACTCTGGCTTATCATTAAACAAGGTGTCACGCAAAAAGGATTTACTGTCCACTATACTGTGGCTTTGGAAAAAAAAATTTTTAGAATTGTGGCTAATAGGCAGCTGTTTTGGTTGCACATTTGAATTTGTGAGCCGTTTCACACTCCTGCCATTTGGATTCGACACCCATAGCTCCTACACCGGTGGTATCTTTATCGCTCTGTACATTTGTACTAAATCTGCATCCAGATTCGTATGCCTAGTGGCTCTGCAAAATCAAAAAAATCAAAATACCTGAAAAAAATGCAACAAGTGTCAGTGCTACTAAAATAACTTCTCCACATTTCAGTAGTATTCACCCCTTGCAAATCGATTGGTTTACCAACCTTAATCAATAGAACTGGGTTTAAATCCACTGCAATGTCTCGAGAATCGTATTATGTGATGCCACATTGATAACCGTGAAACTACTTTCGAATTATTTGTTGCTGATAATTTTTAGTCACCCAAGAAGTGGGTAAATTTACCAGCTAGTATTGCCTTATGTGCGTGGAATTCAAGGGTGCCTTGCATTGGTGCTACGCAGTCACTGCAGTCGCAAGCTATGGGGAAGGAAAGGTGAGGGATGTCGACAAGAGCAGTGCTGCTACACTTCTTCTGCATTGCTGTTGTAGCCACAGTAACCGTGACATCAGCCAGACAGTTGGAGAGGAGAAGGCGTTCGAGGTCGGTGTGAAGGTCTGTAGACGTCTGCACTTCGGAAGGACAGTCGCAACCGTCCATGGAATCAGCATTGGAGGGAATGTCTTCAGAGGCGGAAGTGTGGACCTCCTCTTCAATCCAGAATATCTAATGTGGGGTGTAGAACAGATGCATTTCAAGGACAAGTGTTTTATTTGTATATGGTAATAAGCGGGCACCTTGGAGTCCTGATGGCGGGTGGAGGTCTCTTCATACCACTCATGCTGCAGGCCCTACGGGATTTAGCTATCTTCACATCCATAAATTTTATAGCTCCTTCGACACGCAGCCCTAAGACGATACCTCGTATGAACCTTCCGTGCATTTGCCTTCGGACTGGTGTATTGAATTCCTTACTATTTCCTATGGCGGAACAAGAACCTGTAAAGCATTGCGTTCGTATTTCTAAGGCTACCTTGGTTTCAATGAAGGAGCCTCCCGCAGCTCTTGCCTCACCGATCAAGACTGGAACCAGTTAAAAGACCATTTCACCTCTAGATATGAGGCCGCTGTGTACGTGGAGGCTTTGTGATTCACGCGAACAGCAAAACATCTTCGGATGAGCAATTCGAGTGATGTTTTCGAAAACATTTGACAACAAAAGACACGCGGGAAACATCGGCATTCTTGTGATCAAACAGGAAAGAAAAAAGGAAAAATGTCCTCTAAATCAAGCTCGCAAAGTGGCTAACAGAGCTGGAGGCAAGGTGGAGAAAAAGCACAGGCACAACAAAGGCAAACATCAAGGGGTGAGGCAGGGGGCCGGGGAGGATTGAGTCTGGGGCAGCTGTGACCTACTCGGCGGAAACTGACCGACCTTGTCGATTAACTGTGTCATACACAACACAACCACACAAACAACAAGGCGACCCGATCCCGCACATGACACAGTAGGTGGGGCAGGCAACCTTGAGACGATTTCCCAATGCTCAACTAACTCATGCAGGAAAACATGGCGAGGTTATTGGCGGTAGCTGCTTTGGCGTTTACCTTTCAATACGTTTACTAGACATGGCATGAAGATGGCTAGGCATCAATTCTGGACGTCGGAAGGCCTCAGTACGACAAGCTTCGGGCAGGCTATGCAGAGCTTCACGCCGTTTTCCGGGTCATTACTTGTGCAGACACATAAGGCCACTACTTGTCAATTGAGAGCAAACAGGACGTAGCCTGTGGATTCAATTCTCTCTTCTCCCAAGGAGACAATACATGCCTTATTCAACTGCGCAAAGGCTGAGGTGGTTTAACAGAGGCTCCCCTTAGTCCCATCTTGGAAGGGCAACAACTTTGGGAATGACAAGTACTACAGGGTTATGGTCGGAAAGTTATACGTAATCACGAGGTTAGATTTCACCATGTTTTCCAAGCTTCCGCATGTCCAAAAGGCGTGAAATGGCGGTGGAATGAGATTTCGACCTTGGGAGTGGCATACCTCCGCGCTCACCGCTCATTAAAGTTAGAAGCGTGGGGGGTAAAATTCCCCAAAAATGCCATTAAGAAAACCCGCATGCAAATACGAGTCTGGGCGTGGAAGGAAAGTTGGGAAAGAAAAAGGAGAACGATTAGCCAACATTCATAAGAAACTGTTTTTTGTTCGGAACTTTAGAGACACGCAATAAGGTCAAGTTTTTTTTTGCTCGTTATCGAATGAAAGGTTCGTGGAGGACTACGGGCGGATGGATGATGATCTGAGGATCAAGAAAGGCAAATTAAAAAGATCCAGTATTTCTGACCTCGGCAAAAAATTTGACGCGGTCACCGGGTCCAACAAGAAGATGATCATTTGTGGTTAGTGTTGCAGAAGCTGCAGGTGGACCATCCTTCCGCCCCGACACCGCCGTACTTCTCGTGTCAACGCCTGGTGGTGGGTAGAGCCGAGATCGCTCAACAAAACGGCAAAATCCCAGACCCATTTTTGGACCTACAAGGTGATATCGCTCTGTTTCTAAAAAAGAAAAAAGCACCAATAGTTTAACAGCATTCAAATGGTAAAAAGTCAAGTTTTTGTATTTCCTTTGGGTTTTTAGTTAACGTTTTAAGACTAGCATTACCACAGCACAATTCTACTGACTGAAGTTAAGTAGTAGATCACGTTACCAACGTAATTAGCTCCCGTGATTATTGCTTAACCCAGTGCTGTTGATGCAAATCCCTTGAGAAGGAAAAACGACCTTGGGGTGGATTTTTCACCCAAAAAATTGCAATTTCAGGCCTTTTTCATCTCTCTTTTGGAAAAGCAATTTCCCCCATCTCGAAAGGGGTATTTAAAGCAACCAAGGGAGAGAGATGCTATAGTTAAATAAATAGTTAATTCACCCCCCCCCCCCCAAAAAAAAAAATTAGCAACATAGATTCAGCTTGAAATACTTTAGTGGATTATTCTAGGTTCAGTTGACGGTGGCTCCTGGGATCACGGTGAAGCAAGGTACGACGACCCACTTCAAAAGTCGCATCTCCGAACCAACTAGAGAGAACAAATGATTCGCGACTTTCTTCGCTTACAAACTCCTAAATTCACAAATTTTGCTTCTAAATTTGCATTTACCTCTCGAAATATGTTTAGAGGCCACTTTAAATCCTTTGATGGGAATTCATTTCTCCGTACAAAGTAAGGAGAGCACACGAACGTCCAAATTTCCACCAACATCCACAGCAGGCCGTGGAGCCAAAAGACACATAGTAATGAGTGAAGGCGGAGATTGAGTCGGCGGTCAGAGACTAATGAGATCGGTTATAAACAAGCCAAAAAGAAAGTGATCAAAAAAGGGGGAAAATTGACACGGTTTTGCCTCCTGTTTGTTTACCTAAGGTCCATTATTCTCATCCCAGAAAGTGGGGAAGTGATTGGAGTGGACGTAAAAGATGAAATAGTACTGTACCCTACCGACGCTCCTACCTACCTATCCATTTATCTACCTGCGATAAACATTTGTTGGATGAAAGACAACGGTCTCTCTAAGCCGCAAGGGATGAAAGTAACCTCGTCACCATTCACCCTGATTATGGAGAAGGAGTTACAGAAAACAGAAGTCACCTCACTCCTGGCACTCCACAGACAATGATCGCACAATAATTAGGCTAAATTCAAGAGACTGAGAGACACTTTCAAAACATTTCTTGCCGATGGAGGTGGGTCAGTGATAAGGAGATTGGCACTTTGACCAATAAAGGCCTAAATTGATGCGTACTTGTAGAGGTTAATGTAGTTGCCAAAACGAACATGACTACAGCCTGCCACGACGTGGTGGTATGGCTAAACCATTCCAGGACAGCCCGGCTTCGTTTCATTATCGGTGCCGATTGAGAGAAACGGCTGCCTCGTCACCGAAATTGCTAAATTGTGTTCATCTGCCTGATTTGGCAGTTAAAAGATTCGCCTCTTGCCCAAAATCAGGCTAATTGACAATTAGACCTTCTACAAGTTGGTTAAATGTTCACGGTGGTAGTACAAACACTCAATACCGCTGCGGCCTGGCACCTTGATGACCGGCCCATGACACGTGTACCCGCTATTATTAATAGGGTGCATCTGGCATACCACCACGGCAACAGGCCTTCTTAGAAGTACCGCCAATTTATGAAACTCTCCTCGCTCGCCTAGTTATTAGCCTGTCAGTAGCTCAGGAAACTAAGAATCAAGTTTCGCATTTTCTGTGGTTCAAGGTGGTCGAATTCAATGCTACCGCCTCAAGGGGAACCGTCAAGGCCCATCCATACTTAAACAGTGGAGGTGAATTGTGGAATAGGCGCCGTCTGTCTGACTGGATGTCTTTTGACAGGAATCGCGGACCCAAAGCCTAGCTAGGCAATATCTTTTTTCTCAAATCTCCTCTAACACTTCCTAATTAGGCTTGTTTCCCTAAAAGGTGAAACCTCCCACCTAATTTGGCCCACGATTTTGGCGTTCCCTGAGGTAGTGCACACTTCCTAAAAACCGCGCGCCTTCATACTGCGCTGCATCAAATGTGTGGTCGCAATAAAAAGGTAGCACTTTTCCACAACGTAAATTAGGCGATTATGCTGTTTCACCGCGCGCAAAAAATTGGGCCAAATGACAGAAAAACCAGGCATACTGTTGAGACGATGTTCCTGCCTCCCACTACTCCTGGAAAGTACCAAGACGCTTATTTCGGCAATGACTTCCGTCAACACTTTTGCCATCTAAAAGGGGGCCTCTTTACTCGTCTCTCGCGGGACAGACCAGCTAGCTAGCAAAGGAGGAGAATTTGTGAAAGGATCTAGCTAAATCCACTACCTTCTTACGAGTGAATCCTCCTTGAGTAAAAAACTTCATCCCTCTGACAAGTCTGCCAGTAAACAGGTACAATGACTATAATCTAGGGGTCTGTAAATACTCGTCTTGGCTAAAAAATTTACGGCTCCCGGTTATTGAATCACTGCAACCCTTTGGGAGTCCCCCGAAGCCATAGAGATGGCCATGGAAGAAGTAATTGATAAAATTCGCCATCACTATGACTCAGCAAAAGGGCCTCTAGAGCTAAGCTGTTATTTAAAGTTAATTTAAACATTTTACGAACAATTAATGTCATTTACTAGACATATCTATCATCTTTGCTCTACGCTCCATGAATTGACCAAACCGAGATAATTGTTGTCTCTTGCAATATGACTTTGGGACCCCACAGATTTTCAAGTTCCAAGGCAATCTATCCATCGCCACGTCCTAGACACTTTTTGCTCACTTTTGTTGCCTTAATATCAAAAAAGGGTGTCTTCCGATGGAATTCCACCTACCATTGGTGTAGGCCACCCTGTCGAGTTGATCCAGCAGACTGCATCGAAAGCGGGCGGGAAGGAGAGAGGCAGCGGCAGTTGGGGTTTGAGGAGGATGACCATCTCGTTGCCTCTTCGATTCCATCACCAAACACACGGACACGTAGTCTCGCAGCTCCGAACACTTGCCATGGGGAGCCACATGAAGTGACCTTTGAGGAGGGGCAAGGGAATGTCATTTATTCATCTGCGTGGACAATTCCCATCCTTCACTGCCCAACTACCACTGGTCCTGCAGCTCCTTTGTTTGGCACCTGAACTACGCACAAAGTCTTTACCCTGCTTTTCGCCCGGATCTTAATTGCCGTCTTCCATGCACAATCCAGTTATTTTTAGACGCCTAAGCACTATAACTCCTTCAGAGGTAACTCAGACGCCACATTTGCGTGCCGCTGCCCATTAGAAATGCCACCAACGGATTATATTACTCTCTCCTTCACTCCGTGTGGACAATAAACCTAAGCGGTGTCTTTTTTGCCAGAAAAAAACATCGTTTCTATTTCGGCCGATGGAGAAGAAACCAAAGATAGGCAGTGAAACGACAGTAGAGGAAAACAAGTCCACATCTTTAACATCTTTCAATGGCGACCAATCCTAACTGACCGTGACTCAAAAAGAAGGAAATCTTAAACTTGAACCAACTCCCTTGAAATGCCGGCTGCATTTTAACAGGAATCTTGCCTTGAGAACTGCCTAAAAATATACCAGTAGTATACTGGGCATGAAAGGCCATTGGAGCCACTCATGTACAAGTACGTAAGGGTTACTCACACAAAATGAGACGGCGATGATGGGATCTGTTTCACAACATGGCTACATCACTGCCGTAAAAGCAATTTTCGAGGAAGCGCAGCCCTCGACCATCAAGCAAGTGGGTAGCGGCAGCCATTACGACCAAAGGAAGCAGCGTTAGTGCCAACAAAATTAGCTCAAAAGCTCAAACTTTTAGTCGTGCATGGCAACGACCACAAAATCCGTGTTTTGAGGTCACCTTCAGACACAACAGTCGCGCGTGTTTTGTGCATTCGTCTCCTCCGCCTACCCGCTCAAGTTGCCGTCGAGTGAGAAAGGGCAAAACAAGGAGGGGATAAATTGAAAAACACCGAGACTTTCACAGATTGCCGTGGAGGTGGTGATGGTGGTGCGTAGCCTTCAAAACACGCCAACAACGCGAAGTCTGTCTGAGTGCGCAAATGTCCAGTAGGTGAGTCAAGGTCGAAGTGCGCGAAAACTGGTTACAGATGAAATGCAAAACACGCAAGTGTCTAATTGGCTCTAGTCGCGTTTTGAACTCCCTCCGTCTACCAGTCCGATTTTTCTACCCTTCTTCCCCCCCCACCCCATTCAACCATCTCCCCCTACTTAACTGCACTTTCCCGGGTGGCACAGTTTTTACTTTTCAGAGCCAAACAATGTGGGTACATGTACGTAGACCTTCATTATCTACAGGAACTGCTGAACAAATCGAGTTAGCGCTTGAAAAACTGCATGAAGGTAGAAGTAAATAAAAGGGATGAAAGCATGAAAGACGGAGCAAAAGACCGGATCGGAGTTAAAGTTTTCTCAAATGTGTTTCTACCTGATGCCTGACACAAAACACACTCCGTCTTGTTTATACCTTTCTCCGCTGCATTTTAAAAATTAAAACCAAATTCTCTGTGGCTTAGTACAGAATTCAGCTACATACTGTGAGAATAGGCTGTCACCTACGATCTTTCAAAGGGGTCGGGGTCATGGAATTCAGTCAAAATGCGGCGTAAATTGTACCTTCTTTGATGTGAAACTCAGGTAAACGAAGGTTTGACAATGGTGTAATTTCGGAGGAAATAGGAGATAAAACGCGGAAAACCTTTAGCAGAACCAATTGTACCGGGTAAAATATCCTCATTTTGGGGCAACAGAACCACCCTTGCCATGACAAAATCAAACGCGCACTTTTCTGTGCTAGGCAAGCCTCAGACTGGGTGACAAAGTTCACAGTCACGCGGAGATGGCACCACCAGTTCAAAAATAAAAGTCAACGGGATGTCAACAAGAGTTAGTAATCCACTCCCGCAGTTACGATGGGCATTCGCGAGTTCCACCCTTTTATTGCCTCAATCATTTTCGCGGTTTTCTAGGCGGTGATGCAACTATGAAATGCCCCTGCAATCATAGTCCACCATGGATAGATTACGAGATCCAGGATGGCAGACTTGTGATTGAAATTGTTTATGCTATCTCCTTCCGAAGGATTTTCTGCTTCTAAACAGTGGAGTCTTGTGGCAGTCCTGGCTAATCCGATTGGCTCTGTTAGAGCCGGCTTTCTAGTCTGTAGATTCATGACCCACATTGCTGCAAAAAATGTTTTATTCAATGAATAATAAAACCAAGCCATCAATGTAGCTCTGCTTACCTTTTACCAGTGCCAGCCGTAACACAGTGGAGCTGTGTCTAGACACATAAAAGTCTACCGGTGTAAACCAACGTGTCTCTCTTTCCCGCCTCACTTAAATTAGCCGACTATGTCTTGGGACATCCACCCACCCACAACCTAGTTACCAATTGTTGCGTCACATCGCGGAGGGGAACCGGGTAATCACAAGTAAGCCGCCCGTGCCTCAGTCTCTACTTTGTTTGGCTCTGCTGCAGTACTTATTAGGCATGGAGAAAGTACGGCATCCACTCCAGCTGCGCCTTCCTCCGAGATAGCCGCGTCATGAGCGGCCTTGCGCGAACCAGGGAACGAAACAAGGCGCTTTTCCAGCGTCTCTCCGTCTGCGTGTCCTCCTCCTCCGTCTCTTGCTCTCATTTCAAGGCTATTTTTTGTGCATCCCTGTACGTACGTGTGACTGTCCTTGTACGGACGGACGTACGCACGTAGGCACGTGTTTTTCCGCCAATTGACCCAACTTGCAGACATCTGCCATTTGCGACTGGTGTAGCGCATACCCCCGCAACCACCACTCAAGGTCACTTGTAGGTGAATGTGAGGGCAAGTGACCTTCAAAATGCCTGTTTTGCTCGTCACTCCGCTCGCAAGATTGTATTTCTCCTTTCCATGCACCGTCTTGGCATTGTTTATAGATGTCTCAACAAGGAAAAAAGAAACCCACTGACTTCCGTCCTAAATGGCTTACGTAATCTGCGTAAATTGTTTTTCTTCCCGAGAGTTGTAGTGGCCTGAGCGTGTACTTCGACTTGGTTTTGTCCAACCTAGCACAGTACCTACCGACTGGTGGGACTTTCATGCCACCCGGACTTACCTCCGCCCTGTCATTAGGTCTGAGCAATGCAAGAAATGGAAAAGAAGGAAAGATTTGGTGAAGCATTCCGCCACACGCTAGATTCGAGACTACACTTGTGGTTTCTAGTTTGGGGTAGTAGTCGGAAGTTGAGAGATGATGTAGACACCTACACGACTGGGTGTAGACACAGAGAGATTTGTCAGTCTGTTTAATGCCTGCACCACCCATCACACAACGAATGTCTGGTTTTTTTGCCCTCTGACGTCATTACAGCCTTCCACGCCGTAGACGAGAATAGATCTCTCACTTTTCGGGTTTGTCTGCCTTGCTGAAACCAATTTTGACTTGTGCCAGTGTGTTGCACAGTCTGGGCAGGATCATTGAGGAGGCCATTAAAGGCAAGCAATTTGTTCCACTGGCGGAGGAGCGCGCTGTCCCACTTCCACTCCCAATAAGACTTTAATGTCAAACACATAAAATGCCAGCGCAAAGCGTCACTGCCTCTTTATAGGCCTACAAAGACAATAGCTTTCTTTCCAACCTGACAATTGGCTGGACGCTCTTCTTAGAGGGACTCGGAGGGTGCTTGCGGCTCTTCGTCAATCATTTCCCCATTTCAAGATCGCCATCTTGACAAATGAGATCAAAAGTTTTCAATGAGCGAGCTCAAAAGTTTCACGGGTCCACGAGGGAGTTTCCCAATCCGCTCATGAATTGTTAATATGAACCAAGGCGGTGGATACAATGACGTGATATACTGAGGGAAATAAAAGCTGCTAGACCAATAAAACCGGCTTTTATTTCCCAGACTATGGCTGTTGTGTCTGAGTTTACTTTTTTTGCGGGGGATGGGCACTAAAGAGCCGCACAGTGGAAGTTAACTACCACGCCTCTGCAGTCAACACCTAACCAGTGTTGCAGCGAGTGCAGTGGCACTGTCGTCTCTCACATACGTCAAACATTAACAAACCTGGGTGAAAGAGTGAATTTCTTGTTAACTACTGGTGAAACAATGAAGACGAGAAAAAAAATTGTACCCTTGTAGCCATTCCTCTTCAAACTCCCACCGATTGGAAGATGGAAATAGGAGTGATAATGGAGACAGCACTTTTTAATATAAATGAAACCAAAAACGGCCGAGTTAAGGCTTTCGTTTGAAGTTTTTGTATGAAAAAAAAAATAAAAGCATGTGATTAGCCTACAATAAACAATTGAGACGCCTCATTTAACATTGGGCAACCTTTAACCGGAAGGGGGAGTGGGGGAAAAGGGAGGGTTAAGTGGGCCCAGCTGATATTGCCTGCTTGGATAGATTTAGCGGAGGGATTTGAACCTCCAAACTAGAAAGCCAAACAGCAACCGCATAGGCCTTTCATGCAATGCTTTAAAAAGCGTACAAAAATTTTGGGGATTATGCTCCCTGCCCCCCCGCGCCGCCCCATCTGTCGTAAATGGCATGATTTGATAGAGATCATTTTCGGACCGCTTTTGATCAAAGGGCGCAGACATTTTGCGCAATCAGTAGATTCATTGTGGCGATTTCTTAATTACTCATTTCTCTTTATTTACAGCCAGAATTCATGCCTATGAAGTGCGATTTGTTCGGTCCGATTGCCTGGTAGAAAAGGAGTAATATCCACTTTCATATGTTTGTCTATGCCAGGTGTAAGACGTGAGATTGACAGCCCTCCCCTCTGCTGGATAATACTGCTATCTCAGGTTCCATGAAGGAGGAATTGTGAATAAGAAACAAGGCGAAATCAATGCGGTTAATTTACCATACGTAGTCCTTGTTGGCATGAACGGGGAAGGTTTGTGACACCACTGTTTCACCCGGTGCAGCAACAGAGAGACTGAAGTTTTCAATGGTCCATGTGAACTCAAGCTTTTTGGGACAAATCTGAAATCCAAAGGAGGAAGGGCAAATTTACCAATGTAGCTGCATGAAAATTGGATGTGCTAAGCATATACCCTCAGACCTACCAAGTCATGTGGAGAGAACAAAGAGGTGGGATTTCAGCCCCGTATCCTACATCTAACCTTGGTTGAACGTGTTGATTAGGCAATTAGATGTCTATCCCTTATGTTGACCACCCATGACTGTTTTGCTAAGGCTCTTCTCCGAGGAAAATAAAAACAGTCTTGTGATCAACGTTATTTTGTGTGGTAAAGTTGACGATGGAACAAGTCTTGCAACCCTATTAAGGACAGAAACGCGTTCCCTCCGGACTTAGACATAAAAGTACAATTTTTATGCAAATAAGGGGTAAAATTTACATGTTAAAATTACTTATTCAACTATTTTTTAAATTAAAATTAGCAAATGTAGATGACGATGCTGACAAAGGCAAGGGAGTAAAAGTGGACGCCATCAGAAGCAGAGGTAGGTACCAATATGACCATGAATAGTAAATGTCCCCGAAATACAGCATCTGAGGCGCTGGCACGCAAACAATTAGTTTAGAGGAAAACGCCTTCGATTGTACAAAAGCTGGACGAGCGCCCTCCTTTAGTCCGCCTGTCCGGCCGTATCTGAAGATTGTGTGAGTTTGGAAGGAGGGGGAGGGAACGGGAGGGGTGGAGGACGGAAGGCGAGGCGAAAAACTGCAGAGGCCCTTTCAGTCGTCCGCGTATTAGGACTGTGGATGGAAACTCACCTGAATGTTAGGCGGACTTGGTGCTGTTATTTTCCACAATTCGGGTCGAATATGCTCATGTTGACTATGCCAAAATTGGAGTGCGGTAAGCTACCCAAATGCAGGACAGTCAACAGTCGAAAAGAAGGGCTTAGCAAAACCACTTTGCAACCAAATGATGGATAGATATAATGATTGTGTTTATTTTAATAACCTTTCCTATCTACACCTGTGGGATGGTGTTTATCATCTTTATAGGCCCCGTTCACAGCACTTGACATGGCTAGACGATTGGCAATTTAACTGTCCCGTTCTGTGTTGGTTCATTCGCGTGTCATTAAATTGGTAAGAGATCAGAGAGCTGTGTTAACTTTAAATGGAAGAAAAACAACCTAAACTATCAACAAAGCATTGATAGTAGTCATTTGAAATAACCGTTACAAGCTAGGCGACACCCATTCCGGTTTGTACTGAACCAAACCTTTCTAAGAGAAGCAAGTAAAAGTGAATTGCTTTGCAACTTATAAACACGAAAATCATGATATTCCGTTCTAAACCCTTTCAATACTAACATCTAGCATATCGTAGACTTAATATATGTGATGAGCCAGGGTGAATTTTATGGTCATAAATCTTAATTCCATCCGAAAAAATGCAGAGAATGACAAGGAGCGGTATCTAAAACAATTTTTGAACATTTTTTTAAATAACAGAGGTAAGATTCCTAAAAGCAGGCGCTAGATCAAGAATATAGGCGTATAAGCATCATGGCTGTCTGAGAAAATCTGTTTTGTAATTGCATGTTGCAATTTGAGCTCAGAGAAGTTGGCCCATTTAATTGCCTTCAATCATTGGGTAAAAGTGCTGGAATATAAGATTGTACACATGCAAAGTAGTTATATAATTAAAAAAGACTTAAAAATTCGGGCATTTGCGCATATCGAGCATAGCACAAACACAAGGCGTAGGTGATCAATGGTAAGGTGTAGTAATCATTTGGGTAAACTAGTTTACTTTAATGGACTTATTTGCACAGAGGTGAATGCATACACTAAGTGTTTTTTCATAGCAATTGGAGGCCTAAGACAGTTTACAAAAAATGTTAGCAAAAATTCGGTTAATTTTATAGGATTACGCAAATTACCCTGGATTTAGGCGAGTTAAAATGAAAATATGTGAAAGTTCCTCACACAGAAAATAGGGGTAATTAAAGATTAAAAAATCATAAAAAGTTTTTGTCACCTATAAATCCGCAAAAAAACATTAACAAAATATTGTTTTGTGAAGCTGATGATATCTATCGCTAAAAACACCAACCTTTGTATAACACCAATGCGCCGAATTAAGAGAATCAGGCAAGGACAATGGGGGGAGATATAGACCCTTGGATAGCACGTCCGCGTTCATTGGTAAGAAGTTCAACTTGCTTTTTGAATCACATTGAGTTATTGGCAAAACCAACGAATTTTCCTGATGACGATATTTACTTCTTCTTCCATCGCAGAAACCCGGGGATAACTTGCGCTTAATGCCTTTTGATGATTGTATACTTTCTTTAAAAGCCTGTAAAAAGTTCGACCTGCGTAAGCTGTTGCTATAAGAGTTATTCTCAGGAAAAGTTAAGAGTCTCTCGAGCGTCATGCTGTGCAGCATAATATCGGAGATTTTGCCAGTTTGAAAAGGAACTGAGTGACCTTAAGTAAACATCACAAATTATTCTACAGATTAAAACGAATTAAAAAATTTGTATTTCTCGTGCTACTTAGAGCTAAGCTAGCTAATTAGCCACAGTATCGTTTTTTATTTTGTATAATCAACCTTGCTTGAGGTAAACTGCCTGCAGAAATATACTCTCCTTAAGTCAATACCGCTAGGTTTTCACTTTTGAGGTTCAGACAAAGTAGTTAATTTTCTAAGGCACTACTCTGCATAAATCACAAGAGTCAGCTTTAACCACACCATGACGGAATCCGTATTGAAGGCACTAAACTTCTGAAATCAACAATCGGTACTTTTAACGGTGAGTAAGATTGTGAAAAACCCCATTTTAAACTTTTATTTTGTCCGCTTGTGACTTAAGACTGGCCAAAAGTTGACTTAATAATCCAAAGTAGTTAGCATGATGGTACAGCCAGGATTGCACTATTAATTATATTCACTTACAGGACTTCTTTATGAATATTTCACACGGTCCAAATTTGTATAAGTTAAATATTCTTAATTGTGGTAGGCTAAATACATACTAGAAAATTTTTGATAATGCTTATCTAATGTATGTATTACTGAAAATGCGATATTCAAAGCTGTGAGTTACTAAACGAGAGAAAGCTTCACATAAAAATGGCATCTGCTTTATTAAAATTATATTTATACCAAAGTTTTTGGATAAAACGAAAATGTAGAGCCTTCGTTTGCTTCTCAAGGCCGTTTTTGTAAACCGGATCTGATAAAGGAGTTTATCAATTTTTACTAATAATAAAAAAACTGAGCTCCTTTATGTTGAAATTTGGGAACTGAAGAGGCCACACAACCACATCTCTACTTAAGCAGGTATTAAATTAGACATTAAAAATAAGCAAACTTTTCTTGTCCGTAACTCCTCAGTGAGCGAGTGAACTTGACATCTGTTCGATCATGTGAAATAATCCGCCGACTAATCTGACCAAAACTATTGTTCCATTAACCCTTTACTAACTAAGCATCTCTCAAGCATGTAATTCATCTCAACTATTAAAAAGAGAGGCGCATTCGGGGAGTGGGTGGTTTGACCCCACGCAGAGGTTAACTTCGGTTTTCTCAGCCGATTATGAGCAATTTATTGCTAATTAGAAGGAATCAGGAAGTCAGAGCTCCTGGAACTGTTTATTTTGACAAAACATGGAATTTTTGACCTCTTTATTAAGGAATTTTGACCTAGCATCTCCACATGCCTACGATCTTCGTCGCTGTTCCCCAGGAGTGGTTCTTACAGGTTGCGCATGGATGGCAATAAAGGAGATGGCAGAGGAAGCACTGCATCAGCAGAAGTGTTGCGTCAAATACCTGTTTGCATTTGTACCTTTCATCTCTACTGAATCTGGAAGGGAAAGAATGAACAACTAGATGAAGAGAAAGAGGGACATTCATTTATTTTGCTTACCATTTAACATATTTGAATAAATTTCCTACTTTAATCAAGGTCCTAGAACTGCAGAACGATAAGACTGTTTACCATTAAGAACTCCAAATTTTTCAATTGCTATTGAGAACGAGTGTGTATACCGCATGAATTTTCTATTGAGGAGATGAAATTAAGATGAAATATATCAAACAGGGCAAAACAATGTAAAATATGAGAAGGAAGATGTAGTAAACATTTTCAAAGTAGTCTCGAAAGGCATCATGGGAATACCCGGATTCGGGAGTTAAAAATATAAACGAAATCGTACATGCGAAAAACAAACGACGCGGGACGAATTGAGTGAAGACTCTGGGAATGTCGATCACTTCAAAAGTGGATATGTGTCTCAAGAAAATATGAATAGGAAAATAGATTAATCGAAAATTTCCAAATTTTAGCGTAACATGAATTAGGAGTCTCTATTTCAAAATTTTGTTCTTAGCAATTTCCTTATTCAAAGTTAGATGAAAGTATATGGAACTATATTCCTGGTCTACGGAAACATTTTTGCCGGAAATTCCCGCAGGAGGAAACAATGCTACTATCAAAGGAAGACCCACCTAAAGTGCAGTTGATCATCTTTAGCTGAAGTCCGACCAGTCCCTTAAATCAAAAAAAAATTGGAAAAATTTGTTTATCAGAGTATCAGTATGTTACCTTCACAGACGTTGTACTACCTTTTTCTCGTTATCTGCAAGCAGAAACATTCCATGCGCCGAATTTATTTTTTTGAACAAAACCAAATGGTTCCTCTTAAAAGTTACTTGTCTTGCAAAAGTAAATTAATCGTCTGGAGTTGCCCAAATGTCGGCGGGCTTCCTGCATTATTATAATACTCTAAAAATTCACTGCATCAGTATGAGTTAATTTTAAAGCCATTTAGCGAGGTACCAGAAAAGCGCAGATTGCATGTGCTTGATAAAAGTAAGTGCACAGTTCTAAAAAAAATAAGAAGTCAATAAAAAGTATGCACTAAACAAAAGTGTTCCGTTGATTTCAAGATGTCAAACGCGCCACAAAAATCCAGCATGATTTATTTAAAGTTTTGGACCTTGTAACCTAAGCTGTGCGTTAGCAAACCATAGCTTTATCAATGTAAGTAAAGAGGAAACAAAATTTTACGAGTTGTCGTGAGGACGCACTTTCAGCCAATGGACAGTCCTACAACAATTCACAATAAATTGTCGTGTTTAGAGATAAAATGTGATCGAAATCTGTCATGTAAAATTTTATACACCCTAATCCCACCTCAACATGAGTCGATACTAATGATTTCAATTGTAAATGGGGCTGAAATAACTATTATGATATTGATTAAAACCGCAGTACACATTTAATTAAAGTGACATCTAAGTTTGGAATCCGGTGGTTTGGGCAAGCATCGAGGATGAGTAGAGTAAATAAAACCCCAAAGAAATGGTAAAATCCAATTCCTCACAAAATACCAACTGTACAAATCGCTCACCCAAAAAATGGCATCATACTTGACTTAGTGTTTCTTGCACGATTTTTGATATTTAGAAGGATATCGATCCCCTCACATCGCCTGCATAATTAGGTGACAAAAGCTATTTCGTTTATTAAAATACTTTTCAGGTTTTATGATGATTTGAAAGTTATTTGGTTAATGGTATCTCGCAGTAAAAGCAAAATTTTGTTCGCAAATAATGATCTGCTTCATTCTATTCTCCAACAGTGTATTCTTGCTGTTGATACCTCGAAATTCTTAGACTGCATTAAATTTATAAAGTTAGGTTTAATTATTTTTTGTGCTCTCTGATTATGAGTTAAGGATATCACCTTTTAAAGTTTTTTTCGCCTATTTCATTTGGGAATTGTTTGATTTCGTCCAAACTAATAATTCCGCGCTGTACAGTTTAGCCGCAAGCATGGCTGGGACGGGTCGTATGTCGCTGAAGCGTAAGGTAACTTGCTTCGCTTTTTGTGCCTTTATGGTCCACTTCTTTGAGCATTTGTGCAAGTATGCCTTGCTGCTTCTAGTTTGTGTCCGCTGGAGTATTCAAAGCAGAATTGGACGAATTTCTCCGTCGTGAACTGGCCGAGGATGGATATAGTGGTGTCAAGGTTCGCTCAAATGAGCGTCGCACAGAAATCATCATTTCGGCGACTAAGACTCAGGCTGTTCTAGGTGAGCAGTCGCGTAGGATCAGAGAACTTACCTCTCTCATCCAGCAGCGGACTCGCGCTACGAAGACTATTGAGTTGTTCGTAGAAAAGATGATGGCTCGCAGTTTGAGTGCAACAACGCAAGCCGAATCCCTTCGCTACAAGCTTACAGGTGGCCTTCCCGTGAGAAAGTAGGACATTCTATACATGCATCTACCACTTTTAATAGGGCCTGCTACAGTGTCTTGAGATTCATTATGGAATCGGGTGCGCGTGGTGCTGAAGTCGTTGTTTCCGGAAAAATAAAGGGTCAGCGCGCGAAGTCCATGAAGTTTTCCGACGGATTAATGATTCACTCCGGTGACCCAGTTAACTACTACATCGATCGTGCCGTTCGTCATGTGCGTCTTCCCCAGGGTATCCTTGGTATCCGGGTAAAAATTATGCTGAACCACGACAGCTCCGGGAACACCGGCCCCAGAAAACCTCTCCCCGACTTTGTCTCTATACTCACTGCAAAGGAAGAGCCCGTGATTTCGCAACCCTACTCTGTGGATAAAGCGCAATAAACAAATAAAATCGAACTTGTATTGGATATTTATGTATTGAACGCTGGATTGTTTGCCATGTTTAATACTTGTTTTGGTTGCTTCTATTCGGTTTTACCGCTCGTACTCGGGACTTATTAGTAGTTGGTGTCGAAGCTGTGTTTACTCCGGACGTGGGTGGCGTCTCGCGAGTCTACGGAACTTCTGCTCCAGCTTCAACAAATAACGAATGTCTAAGTGGCTTGTGGCAGGTCCCGCCGCGGGTTTGTTCAGCATTGCAGGATCCCTTCCGATGTTGTTCTAGGTGTCTGTCCTGCTCTTTATAGGTCTGAGGGTGGCTCGCCGTGTTCGAATTCCGTCAATCACTTTGGGGGTTTCCAGTCTATTTGTATTAGGTTTGCAGGGAATTGATCCCGGGGCCTTTCACTCGTCGCAGCACAATTTTGTCTTCGGTTATGCCTGCGCCTACCTGGCATTCGAGTGCTGCGCGCTACCGCCTGTCGTTTATCTGTGACTCCCGTGCCTACACTGGGATGAGTAAGCTGCGCCATGTGCAATCCCCTTTTCCAGTGAGGGCTGCCCAACTAATCGCCTCTCTCCGCGTCTTTTGAATCCACCTTCCGGTGCAGTCATGCGATTGGTTTGCCCTGAGGCTATTGACTCAGCGGACTCAGACGTTGTGGTGGTTGTTGGTTGGCGCAATCTGCGTGGCACGCGCATTTCCGGAAAAGTCACTTATCCTGTTAAATCCCACCTGCTACCCCTAATGAATATACTCATTTACCCCTCAACAGGCCCATCATTGAGAAATAAGATAGCAGAGCTGGTAGGCAGCATGTCGAATGTAGTAGCTCGCTTGAGGGCGCCGTTTCGCAGGTAGCTGATTCGCCACGAGGAGCTTATGCTTCAGTAATAAATCCCGTTGAATGTGTTTCTGGGTGAGCACGCGGCAAACATGCCTCGTCCCTTTAAGGATAGGTTTTAAGGAAATATTCGGTCAAACCCACTGGTAGATTGTGATCCAATTACCAACCCGAAATCCGTTCTCACGATGTCACTCATTCCGCAACTGAAGTATTTTTAATTGCCCAAGTTCACATAATTTTACTCGCATCACATCACCAGCGGGGATCAATGTGACGCTCCCGTGTAGAAGTATCATTCTGTACACCGTAAAAAAAAATTTTCGCAGAAGGGGCCATTTGAGATGGCCAAAAGTACCCTTTTTGCACATGTGAACAACTGGAACGAGGGCTAGAAGGATGCAGTACAGTTTGTTTAGAATTTGCGCATACACCATCACCGCGACACACGAACAACTGATGTGTGAAGGCTGTCACGCAAAGGGGCGGCGTGGGCCTGCCTTCTAAACTAACAATGTCATTGGTTCATTTATCATTATCGCAGTTAGCGAGATTTTGATTCGTGCAAAACTTTTAATGGACCCATAGCATTGCCACCAGTGGTCCGTGTCGCCCTCTTTTTGTCATGCCGAGGCGGCGAAATGGCAGAGCGCATTACTACCACCTCCGCTCGGCGGCATTAATTTAGAAATAATTTTTTTATTGTATTACTAAACGCCTAAAATATTTATGTCTTTCTGAGCCCTACTTTTATTGTACCAGTGTTTTCTACAAATTTTGTCTTTAGGGTTTGGCAAATCTTTCTGACAGTGGCCATTTTAAGCTATTTGATTAGTTTGTGGAAATTGGCCTTAAGCTAGCAAATTTTATCAAAAAACAAGGCTAACCGAGCAATAGGTCAAGGCTAATCGTCAACGTGACGAGTTGATGAATGGAGGAGGTGTCACGTCACACAGCTCTTATCGATCGCCTCCGCATCCCCACTGTTCATCGGTTTATCGATCCACGCGGCAAAGGTGCAATAATGTGTGACCTCATTTTTCGTCCAATCAAAATCCGCACCGGTTTACCCACCGCCTCAGCTTGGGTGTGTGCGCTAGTAATCCCCCTAAAAGTCGTTACTTCTGTAAGGGTTACTTTTCTTTTAGGAAATGTATACCCAAATTTCGTACAGAAAGCGTAGACCATTGACAGTTTAATTGCTTGTCAACTGAAGGAACGTTTGTAACTTCGCATAGAATATCCTTTCCTGTTGTGCATCATTTAAATGCTTCTCCTCCACCTTTGTAATTCCTTCTTAATGTCGTGAGCAGGATTTGTTGCTAATATATATTGCACGTCGATGTATGTGTCAATCTTGTCAGTGGCACATGACAACTCGGGCTACGTCACCTCATTAAAGTGATTATTTCAGGCCTGTAGCAATGTATTTTTCAATACAGCATAGAAATTCATAAAAATTCAACATTTCATGAAAATGCGACGCTAATACCACCACCATCTATAATTAATCAAAGTGTTTATGACGAGAATAGGAGGCGACTCTTTAACTATTTCCGCTAGCTGAAGGACTCTCGTGTCTCCTGTGAAAGCTACAGAGACTATACGACTCTGGAAGTGGCCTTATTGTAAGCACACAGAAGGATGCTTATTCCACCTTGTCGTGGTCGAGTAAATGTGCCATATCTGATAATCTGCGGGCTGTTTTGCTTCCCCACAACTCCCGCGTCCCCCCTCCCGCCTCCTCAGCCTTGTCAATGCAAATCCCACGTGCATTCCACAAGGTGTGGAGGGTGAGTCAAAACTACCAATAATAACAACATTGAATCGCCTTAGCTAGCCTGCAACTGTTTGAACAACAATGGGGGAGTGTGAAAATCCCACAAAAAACCCCTGGAATCGGTGTTTTTCTCCCCTTCGCACGCCTTGTGACAATTGTGTGAAGCTTTGTTAAAACTCACTCCCAATCATGTCATCAAAACCTTGAAAGTATGTCGTTTAAATTCATAATTTCCACTTTTTAGTACCTCATCTCTTAACAAAGGCTATTGTTGAGTAACACAATGCCCTAACTGCGAATTTTCTTGTGAGAAGGAGCTAAACGATGGCTTATTCACACAGCATAGTTATAATCGGTTTGCGACTAGTAATTCCAACCTCAAATAGGTCAGTATAATTTACAAGATACTCAGACAAAGGATGCTCAAACAACGGGTTTGGGTAGGAGGCTAAGCAGGTGGAGGTGAATATATTGACCCCCAGGCAGGTGGAAAATAGCCTCTTTGAGAGGCTATTCGATCCCTAACCCCAACGAAGATGGAAGAAGTGTCGTAGATAAAATTATAATTCCTGTGTGTCTTGTTTAAAATCATGTAGCTCCCTCTTTCCCACACCTCACTCTATTGTATGGTCATGACTAAGGCATTGTGATGGGTCCACTAAGACAAATTTTTTCTCTAATTCGCACCGGAATGGTAACACAGTCAAAATACAAAGAGTACGTTTTATCTAGGGACGAAAAATCTCCAGTTTGTTTATTGGGTAGACCACTAAACTACCGCTGAGGCCTGAGTGGTTATAGGTGTAGCTGGAAGGCCGTGCCGTTGGATAGTAATACAAACTGCAGGAGTTGACGAGTCCACGCAGTCTTCGGACGCTCTTGCGGTCACTGTTATACCTCGACAGTAACGAGGCCTGGTGTAGACCTGTAGGTCTAACTAGCATTCCTGATTGTCACGTCCTCTGCGAGGTAGATGGAATCTATGTAAAAAACAGTGCTAAAAACAGGGTAATGCTTTACAGCAAGCATAGTCTGCAAGTCAGACTCTTTTTGGGGTCACGTTAGTTAAAAGCTAACATTAAAAATGGGGTATCATGCCCTCAGGCTATGATGCAAATACTGCCATCTGGGAACCAATAGGAAGCCTGTCTTCGAAGTCGGTTGCGATTCGTTGAAACTGAATCTCGTTCCACTGTAGGTAATGCACAAAATTTAAATTCTCGAGTTGCCACAAGCTAGAGGTCGTTTTAACTTCCTCTGTAATGCGCCTAATTGGATATCTTCCTTCTAGAATATATAGATTTGGTAACAAGCCAACGGAATAAGGTTCCTCCCTCACTTGGATTGGGTTCGAGTACTGTTGCCACCACAGGTCATCTCTGAGGCCGTGATAAGGCAAACTGTTTTTACTGTACAGAAGTTCTAACACTCGGTCAAATGTCAAGGAAGTTTATAGATTAAATTAAGCGTTCCTAAATTTAAAAGTTGTGGATGTGGCGCCCCCCTATCAGGTCGTCGAAGTGACTATTCAAATTCCGTCTAACATCTCGTCTCTACTTCTTCCTGAAAAAGAAGATCTACTTCATAAACAATTTATTGGACCTAAAAGACGCATCATTTATGCCTAATCGTGATGCCGTGGTGGTTTTGTACAAATCTACAGATGCTCATCCATGAAATCGTCAAACATTCCACCAAGATCCACGTGTTTTCCCTTTTCCAGAACCCCCAGTCGCGTTCAGTTGTCGTAGTGTAGACTCTTCACGCTTTGTTTCAGACACTTTCCAGGTGATACTTTGTAATGATGCATTGAAATAATCAAACAAACCGACCATCAAATAGGTCAACATTCGTCGGAACCCTCAGAACAATCGGAATTGAGCCTTTTGGGAGTTTATCTACCCATTTACGAAAGGGAAGTAATTATTCTAGTTTAAATTAACCATTTCTAATCAAATTCTTATGAAAATTGTCAAAGCACTCCAAGATTATGATACCGAAAGGAAAAATTTCATTTGTCTCCTCCTCCGTCCCTATCTTATATCAGGACAGTTTGGGAAGTCAATTGATGTCATGGGATCTGTCAAAGCCAATCCACATCCGTTGAGATGAAAAAAAATCATCCAATCCATTGGTCTGGAAGTTTTCCTTCATTTTTTTGCTCATTTTTGGCAATAGATGTGGAAAATTTAAAAGCAAGAATGTCGGATTAATAGGATACTAATCGTACTGCAACACAAAACCAACCCCCTTAAATGGAGCTCTCATCCACCGCCTCGTTGAAACTCGTTGGATTGGAAGAAGGGTGTTATGCTAATCCATTAGGTTAATCCTTGAATTGATGAGAATTGTAGGAATGCTTAAAGGCATTCGAAACCGTCTTTTAGTGAATAATCCAATCGAGAAGCAAGTAACCCCTAGAGGTGATGGTGAATGCTTCAAAAAGTACTGTTGAAAATAGACTTTTGCCTCCTTCCAGCATCCGACTTATTGTATCACCTTTAAGAAGAACACTTCTTTAACATCCCAAAGCATTAATTAACCAGATCTTTGTTAAGAAATTTATAATATGTTAAAAATCCAGGCTTGAGGTTGATTTACGTGAAGGATTCTAACAATTTCCTCCTCCGATGGGTCAGCAGAACGGGCGGTCTCATCGCTATTTCTACATCTAATGAGGATTGCTGACAAATGTTGGCCTAAATCAAACATTAAATGGGCTCCAAATTATTAGACCTGCATTTACTTGGGGTTTTGGGTATAACAAATTACAGATGCTACATCAGCACCGCATTAACTGTATGGTTGATCGGAATCAGCAGTTTCCACAGATCCTCAAGTAAGTCCAACAATTTCAGAGAACCTTGCTGGTTTTTTGATATAGGGAACACCATCATCAAGGCGATTACCTGGTAAACTGAAGATACAGAAACAAAAATTATGCTGAATGTGCCCTTCTTCCCTATCTACTCGTCACAATCTCGGAGTAGCACCGATCCAATTCTTTGAAAAGGACCATCCACACTTTTAATCTGCCTGATAAATAGTCGAAAAGCATCATAACTGTTTTATCACTCCTTTCTGAGACAATTCAATACATGAAGATAGGCTGGTTATTTTGTAAAAAAAAATAACCAGGGAAGGAGAGTGAAGTTGCTACAACTGCACCGGGAGCAACAACGCCGCCCACTCATTCACCGGTTGGTTGAAACAAATCATCCGGTCTAGTCTTGCAGCCGCACAGAAATCAAGCACCTTCAATGTCAGTGACCAGAATTTGCGTTCATTTCATGAATGGGGAAGTGAAAAAAAGGCGCTGGAAAAGTGTAGGTGATGCATGATGAGATGACGTGAGTCCAAAATTCATGTCTAATTTCCACTAAAGGAAAGGCCAAATAGGTTATTTGAAATGTGGGCTATCTTGCCATAAAATACCACTTTGTAAACGCAATATTTGGTGTTTGAAAGGTAGCCTAGCAGATAAACAGCCTCATAGAATCGCTTAACAATCTCAATGCTCAGTCACGTAAAAAGGTCACTTTACCGAGAAGGCAAATCTTTGACATAATTTACTGCCAACTATCGCAAAATTCCTCCCTAAAAATGTGTTAACTGTATTTTTAGTGAAAATTTCTCAACCTAGAGAACAAATATTATTATCGTGCCATTGTAACACTTCAATTTCGGTTTAGGTTTAGATTAGGCACCCCCGTCACACATATGTGACGCCTATATTTCCTTATTTTACCGTGCGAAACACATATAAACTATGTTTATTTAGAAAAGCAAGAGAGGAGAAAAGTTAATACAGTATCTAATTAAAAGTTATGGCATATTATGACAGGAAAGGGTTCCGTCTGTAATGCCAGATTGAGCCATGCGGCAGTGGTAGTAGCGAGCCCATTAACCAGCCAGTCTGATTAAGGGATTGTCAAAGTCACAAAATGTCGGATTTGCCTTTGTTATTTCTAGAAAAATTAGTCCAATCTACGCTTAACCGTACTGTTTGGACCCACTATTAGAGGGTGAACATGTACACATACCTTCCAGACTTCCATGCGTGTAGGCTAAAGTACACGTCATATTAGGAAGAAAAATTTCGCGCTCTTTTTAAAACCCATTTATCTCCATTACTCCCACATTTGCAGACTGGGAGAGGTGTGAAAAATTGCCAATGCCTTTTTTCTTTTTCTCCCCCGCTTGTTGATGTTGACGTTGTTCACCGCCGCCGAGAAGTGACGCACTTCCTACATGAGGCATTGGAGCGGAAAGGCATTTCTGTTACCAGTTGGTTCATCTAACCCGGCTCCCGAAACCGCTGTGGGCTCGGTTGTAAATTTGTTATTATGGTATTTCTTCCAGCCTGTCTGCCAAAATCCTTCCCTTTTTTGTTTCTTCAGAGGTGACTTAAGGCGCCCACTACAGTTGAGATAGAAGCCCTTGCTGGTAGCATAAAATCGAGGTTTAGGGTTCACTGGGATATTTTGAAAGTTTTTAATTGTAAAAGAATTGTGTGTTACTCCTGGCAACGACGAAAAGGCGAGATCTTGGTAAAAGGGAGCTATTACAAAATGAATCAAGCTAACGTCAAAGTGATGGCATCAAAGGGTTCAGTTACTGTTACCGAGGTGACCCATGTAAGCACAACCGTTACTCAATCTGTTGAAATAGTCAAGGTCGTTAGATAGGAGGTCATTTCAGGAATCAGTCAACCTGGATTTTTACCATAGGAATAGCTAATGTCAGGAATTGTCTACAGGAGTTCATCCCTAACGCATGTGATGCATTTTCCATCAGATTTGCCTCCTTGTCACCTTAATCATTCAAAAGGTTCGATCCTTTTAAGCTGAAGTCAATGAAAAAATGGTAAAACAACCAGGTTTAGTTGAATCACTTCTCAATGGAATGAAGGAAGGATGCTTCTAGCTACTTCCAGAGAAGCAAGTGGCATATTTCAATGGTGCAGAAGAAACAGATTTTTCCTGGAAAATTTTGGCTCAACTTTATAGCACACAGTGCCAATAAGTACCCAAAATTATCACTGACTCAACAAATCAGGGGTGTTTTATTGCACTGTGTGCTTAAAACGCCTGCTATCGGAGTCACGTATATGTGACAGCTGAACCTAATCAGCTTATCGAAACTGATTCACCATATTGTGTTACAAACTGATTGAGTGGGTTTAAAACAAAGAAAACAAGAAGTCTGGCCCTTTTAGTTGGAGGATATTTACCATTTCCATTCGTTTAGTGTCATTTGTTCTGCAGTGGCGGATTTGCCTCGGAGACCATTGTTTACACGTCTTCTATCCAAGGGTCGACACTTAAAACTGCAAAATAACCGTCTAGAATTTATCTATATGCCTCAAAGAGTACATTTCAGCCATTAGAGCTCTTTAAAATGCTCGTTTTTGAATGACCATAGGCTAAGCCATAACCAAGTAGTAGCCGGGGCTAGTAGACTAAAGCGGTAGGTCTGATGGCTCAAAATATTTATATTGCTAAATGTTAATCTTCTAAGACGTTATTATTTCTCGCAGTATATCTTTATTTTACCTATTTGCTACTTACTGGAGAAGGTGGGCGGTCAAATCAGCCCCCTTTTTGGCCTTGCGATGGCGTTAAACTGAACCACTTAGCTGAAATTGGAAAGTTAAATGTGTCTATTATCTAGAAATATTAATTGCGGGTTGTTGAATTCCCTAAATCCATTCTACCCCCTCCCTCCTCCTCCTCCATTTGACTGCCACCATGATAGGGGGCCTGTAATTAAAGGTGTTAGAGACAGACCAATCCTTTCTTTCGTCACAGCGACAGCGTGGGTCACCTCCTCTAAAATGTCTGTCACCGTAGTTAGGGTTGTGAAAAGAAAGCATCTTTTAATTTGAGCTGCGGTAGGCGAATAAATTCCAGCAGAACCTCTTGATGCTTGTTGTTTGTACTTTATACGGCTATTCACACACACACACGTGATGTCAAGCAGAAATCATAATTTAAAATTCCTACGCTTGTTGAGCTCCTGACACCAGTCGAGTCCTTACTTCAAACAGCATAATGTCAAAATTCCGATCCACAAACGACGAACACACACAAAGATACATTCATGCACACGAGGCGAGTGTTCACACCGCACATAAAGCCAACGCCGATGTCAATCAGCGTTGGTGTGTTCTTCTGCCTTTGCCTTACCCTCCCACCAAATGCAAATTCTTCCTTTATGAATTTTACTAGCCTAGTGGGAACCGCCAGCCCCTCTCCTTACCACTTGGATGTTGTTTAAACTGCTTGAGTCGTGACTCCTCCTACCCAAAGGCATTCCCTCTCTATTGATTAAGTGGCCGCTCTCCTCATCAATTCGGCTTGTCAATCGACTTATTAGAAATTGGTGAGCATTGACCCCTCACTAGAGGCAAAAATTAAAGGTCAGTGGGGTCAAATCAGCATTACCGAGTCATCCCAGTGACTGTTGCAACACCTAGTGATCCCATTGACAGTGGTAGTCAGGTGATATGTTGATATTTTGATAGGGGAAAGCAGTGTGCATTGAGGAGTTCGGTTAGTCCATGAGACCATGCCATTTTGGGGTTGATAAAATTAACTGCCTCGGTATAGGATACTTCCCCGGAAGTATTTCATACAATTGTGACATCTTGATTAGCTCAAACTGTTCCTACATATCGATTTGATTTACTTTTAAAAGATGTGCACTTATGTGGCAAGATATGTGCAATGGCCTTTCGACTGGTCTAGCTCACAGCCTTAAAAATGTGCTTGGTGAAAAACCCAGTTACCTACATTAGCATATGAATTTAGATGCAAATAAAGGTGAAGGAATATACTACTCATTTTCCGCTACAAAAACCACTAACACAAATGCGACTTAAATTCAGCGCCACTCACGTAACCAATCACATTGCAAGGGTGGTAAATCGATAAAATCGATCCGATATGAGCGTGTGAAACAGTCAGGACTATATAAAGGACATCGATGTGATAGGAGAGCGGGCGGTCTTGCCCCCCAGTGTAGAATCGAGGCATCACCCACCCGGTATTGAGATAAATGACTGCTTACCAAAACAGGCGAACAGTTGACTAGCCATAGAATATTACCCCATTGGATTACAAGTGAACTCCATTTCCGATGACTCATCATACTGCGATTTGATTATTAATGATGAAGAAAGCTCCGATTCTTATTTTTTCGTGCATTATTTTTGCCAGAATTTAGACATGTAAAATGAGTGCAAGTCACTGAGCAATGTGATTAACTGACATTCGCAGGCGTTAAATAATCAGATTGCATTTCATCCGGTTGTACAAGTCCTCACAACCCAATTTCGGCAGTGGCATCGGCCTTTTCATTGGGATTACGAGTAGATAATAGCATTTTTAATCACTCAACGAGGCTACACAAACCCGTAGGAGCATACGACCGTGTTTGCTACACATACATACACACACACAAAATGTTTACTTCTCACATGCCGAGGTTTTATCCAATTTGGCATCCGTTTCGGCACAGACGCTTTCGAAGTGTATCAAAGAGGAGGGATAAAAAGGGGTTAGGTTAACTTATTACTGAACAAAAGCAGTATTAAATTTTGGGGAGGGCTTTGCAGTGCCTCCGGTGCTAATTGTTAATGTGTGTCAGGTACTGCGTCCGGAGCTAATCCAATGCATACCATAATCTGTCACGGGTTTGGAGGGGCTGCTTTAGCTTTCAAACAAGGGAAATAATCTGTGCGTAAACTTGATGCTTTCCTAGCCTGTTCCAATTTCCGAATTTCGTTTGTGTATTTGATGCAAAGAGAGTCGTCCAGTTTCGTGGACCCTACAATGAGAAGGTCTCCACCATGCGCGATAATCAGTCGGTCTGTAATCAGGGAATGGAAAGGGTTGTTTTAGCATTTTTGAGGAATCAAATCGGAAAAAGAAAATGATTTAGTTTTTAATTAACCCATCTTATAAATCGGGACACCAAGTACCCCAATGCATGAGGCGAGATTCACACGTTAGATAAATCGTTACCCCGAGACATGCAATCTCATTATGATGTTTCCGTTTCCCAGCTGACACGAAGTGGGGAATTAGGAGCTGGACCAGTGGGATTTAGCTCACTCACGACTGCTTTTTGTCGACTTCGTGAGTGGGATGTGCCTCGGAGGGACATTCCAACCACCGTTGAGTCACATAAGTCTCGACTATTAATTAATTAAGCACCCACTAGCCTTGCTCCTTTGGGTTTGAGGCAGATTTTATTCACTGATAACCCTTTAATGGTGGTTAAAATTATGAGCATAAACGGTATTACAAACTAACTAATCGCAAACGGCAAACGAATCGAGGTACCACGACGACAACGACGCACTGTGGTTAGGATTCCCCTTCCGCAATTAATGTCGAGGCTGTGCCTCTCCACGCCTGGCAGTGTCGCTGTTCGTGGTGGCTGCAGCACGAGGTGATTTACGACAAAGGAGGCCCGTATTTTGCGCTTACTGCGAAGAAGTTTGCAAAACCCGGGAAGCGAGCGAGATAACGCATGCATGCACCTACGCACGCACGCAGACACACACACGCACCGGAAAACGCACTTGATGCGGATGAGCTGTCAGTTAGTAGCTTATATATTGCATGCGTGTGTCCCCTTTGCCTACTGCCTCGGTATATGAATTGCGTACTTGTGCGAAGCCTGGGTACGACCACCGACGCACGTACACAGACACGAACGAAAGCACGAGCGCACGCACGCACACACACAGCCAAATCGGATTAGTGAGCCAGACACGCTACCAGCGTTCCAGCTATAGGACGCCTGCATATGCACGCTTAATTAACGCGGTGTTGTAGTGAGGCAGACACACAAACGCCCACACACACGCACACAGCCACCCTACCTTTGCGCGAACGCGTATAAGCGCTGTAATGCGATTGGTGCTAGCTTATTCGCGCGCAATAAACTATCGACGGGGGAAGCTAGGCATTAGCCAATCAGGAGGGCGTAACACAACAGCGTGACCCAACTAGCCTTCAGGTTGGCTGAGCCGAACGCGCTTGTAGCTAGCATTTGTGCTTATGCGCGGTATCATTCATTTACGCGAGTGATGTTAGCCGCGAACGGGTCCGTGGGGCCGTCGTCCTCCAACAATGGTACGGCTTTGCTGACTGTGAATGGGATTATACCAAACCAGCAAATTAATGGACAGCAGGGAAGTCGTGCAACTCCCATTCTCACTCCCGCCTACTTTCCCAACACCGCATTTGCATCCTTCCCTGTTCCTTTTTCTGGACCGACTTCAGTCGTGCCATGCATTACCTCACCGCCATCAGGAACAATATTTCAAAGCCCCGGGGGACAATTTCCCTTTAATATGGCCGGTTCTATGCTTGTAGCGCAACCGCAACCGGTTATAAATGGGACGCCAATAAGTTATTCGTCCTTCAGCCAACCGGTGAGCGTAGCAAATACGTCTCCCCCTGCTGCAGCAGCCGTGGTCTTGACAACGCCAATAACCACAGACGTGTGCATTACGTCTACTGCCTCATTGCCTGTTATCCACAACGGTACGGTATCGATCGCCCCCTCGACAATGCAATCAACAACACCAAATCTCAACAGCACAGTGGCTGATTCTACACCATCTATTAAATGCAAACCTGAAGTTAAACCAGTTGTACCTTTAGGCACAGTTATACCCACCACTCCAACTCCAGAGGCGAATATGGCCTCCCTGGAAAAGTCCAATTTTAATCGCGAGCTCATCCTTGAGGCAATTGACAAACTGCGCGACAGAAAAGCCCGGCCCGACATGGAACACATTTCATCCCTCCTCCGACGTCAACACAATATCCCACCCTCTGACACGCAGATTTGTCTCAGCCGGCTGGCGGAAGTCGGAGCCGTCGTCTGCGTCGACTATAAGGGGAATTTAAGCTACAGAAATCCTACCAAGTGGCGCAAGGCAGCAACATCGTCTGGGATTATAACCAACAGACCAAATATCAGTAGACGTCTCCTGGATGCCGTTCGCTCACTGATCCCCGAGGGCGGGGACTCGAATCAAAGTTTTACCTTATTCCAAATCGAACAAGCTCTGAAACAGCTGAAGCCTTCCGTTCCCTCTGCTACCACCCCCGGGGAGAATGAGGGGGACTCTTCATCGGTGGCTTCCCCGATGACTGAGCTGACCGGATCAAGCCTCCGAATGTGTATAGAGCGAGAGGCGATCTTTGGGAAGCTCTTTAAGCTACCTGATGGGCGTTTTACGCTAGACGAAAACGGAGACAAAAAGCGCAGCACTGTACCTCCGACTCAGTATAATAGAAGACCATTTTTGGGCAAGCTACCGCCGCAAGGCACATTCGGCAAACCACCAATAGCTCCGGCGCTGGATTCAATTAGTGGGAAATCGTACAGTGTTCTTTCAATCGCTCCCGGCCGACCGCTAGCTAGGCGACCGCCATTTACTACCGGAAAACGAGGCCGACCTCCCAGCATTAAAGCGAAGAAGATGCTCACCTCGTGCTCGCAACAACCCATTCTGCCTGCTCCACCGGACAATCTTATGACTCCTTCATTGGAAAAGGCAAGTTTTCCCATTCATTTCATCTCAGCTTTTTTTTCTTCCTTTGCCTGTGTGTATGCATGCAAGCACATTGCTACTTTGTACCATCTCTATCTCGCACTGTGCTGCTACCGCTGTTAGCAGCGGTGATGGTGGTGGTGGTGTTGGCGGTAGTGGCGCGATAGTGCCGCCGACAGTGTAAAATACGAGACGCTGGCTTGCCGATTTGCCTGCCTATGAATGTGTGCGTGCATGCGTGTGCGCGTGCGAGACATAAAGACCGACTCCTTTTCACATGCGATTGGCTGAGAGAGCAGGAGACTACTTTAGAGGCGGAGTGCGCGTGTGTTTTCGTGGGGCGTGTCTCCGCCCTCATCTCCCCACCCCCTTCCCTTCATCCTGGCTCTCTCGCACTCTGTCGTCGTCCCCAGGCCAATTAGGCGGACGTGCGCGCGTGCGTGCGTCTACGGGGGCGTGCGCGCAAACACACGTACTGGTGCGCGAGCGAACGAGTGATGGCAAACTGCCTGTCTCCGGCAGTGACTCACCCTACCCTTGCGCCACAGCACTTCGCTATTTGTGTGTGTGTCGTTTTTCAAGCAGTGTCTGCATTTGTGCGCACCACATGCACGCACCTGCGCACATGCGTGCGCACGCATGCACATCGTCGCATATGGGTGTGTGAATGCGTGTATTTCCCAACCTCGATTATTCGATTTTCAAGTATCCCTTTCCGTGCTCTCAGGTGGTGCACTTGTGAGCTGGCAGACGCTATTACTGTCGCAACCCTGGACTCCCCTCCACCTCGGTTTTAACCAGCCTGACCAATCACCAAACTGCATCCCTATTTAAATACACCTCAGCCGGTTTTCTGGCCATCTTAATGCCTTGGTGTCTCATAAAGTAGTTAAGTTGCGCCTTTGTTTACTTCGTATTTGCTGTCGCTGTCAAATAAGTTCCCTTTTAGATACTCATTTGGACGCTGATGTTTCTGTTTTAATTTTATCCCTTCTTTTTTGGAAACACAAGCTTCTTTTTTTGTTACCTTTGAACTGTTTTGTGGAAAGGAAAGTGCAAGGCTAATACGACACCACAATAGAGGTGCAGTAGACAGCCTTGTCATTAATCACTCCGGTCGTGGTATCGAACCCACCACAGCTAAGAACAAAGAGCGCTTAAAAGTGGCCAGTTTTCACCCAGTCTCGTCCATTGCAAGAAGGGCGTTGATTTGGTGAAAGCATCGGCCTCCTGTGCATTTGGAAGTCCCTTTTTGCGTGAAGGACGTTGCTGCTAGTCCCTACTTTCCATCACGGTGCATGAGTCACGACCTCGAAGGCCGTTTAATACGTGTTACTTAGCCTGAGGCGCGTGACGAGGGGAGGAGGAGGCGGAGGCGGTTTAGAGAGCGTGACCGTCCTAATGGATTTCCGTATGAGATGTGGCAATTTTATTTGATCAAAAAATGCTGGTAAAATGCTTTCTCAACTAGCAACAAGTTTCATATGCTATTCACATAATTAGGCCAATTTTTACCTTCAAAAGCATAAAAAGAGCTGCCTATAGAGCCTTGGTAACGTATAACACACTGTTTTCGAAACTTCCAGCCTCGTCTATCTAAAATTTCCATCGATGTTTTGGTAAAAAACGCATGAATGCATGTTTTGGCACCTTTAATTATGGCCGATTCGTGTCTGACCTTACCATAGCGTCGCTAATCAGCTCACAGACGGCATACTGGCTCGTGTAGCTACTTTTTGTCCACTAAATCCACATTTTTTCTTTAGCTTAGTTGAAAGCTGTAACATAAATTTATATGTGCACAGCTCAAGTGTAACACTTCTGGTACTTTTTGGTAAACTTCAGTACTCTTCCCCACTACCTGATGCAAGCAACCAATAGGGAGCGAGAAGTATTCATTTGGCAAGTTGGGTTCAAGGTCGCTTTGTTCTGTAAACACAGGTTCTCCTTCATTCATTCATTCACTCACAAACACGCTGTGCATCGTTTGTGTTTGCGTATATTCTTCAAACAATGCAATCATCGCTAGAACTCCCAAAATTACCTTAAGTAATTCGATACCGCCTTTAAAAATTATCCATTCGTATATTGGCATCTAGCGTTTGAAGATCGAGACGGTTGCAGGGACAGCACCAACGACCACCTTTGTCCCATTGGACGGGACGGTCATGGTGTCCGCAACTCCGATGCCAACTCTTTCTCTGGCACCGCCACCACCACCACCTGCCTCTTCAGGGGGTGCGACTGGTGCCCCAGCTGCCATGATGATGTACCCGGGAATCTACAATCCAACGGTATTCGCTGTGGCTCCTGACACGATGGTGACTACCACCTTCCAACCTGATACGAGCACGGTATCGGCAGCAGCAGGGACGGTTACAATGCCAACACCTGCTGTAGCTCTCACCACAACTGTGGGGACCACCGGTGGCGTTGCTATCTCTACCGATGTTGTAACAGAGACTTCGGTCACATCCACCACTCCTGCAAACGCCGGCGCCGCCAATTCCAGTTCCACTTCTGCCCCAGAGACGCCTAAAAAGGAAAGGGTTGAGGAGGCCACTTCAGCTGAAACTGATGTCTGTTGTCGCTGTCATCAAAAGGCGTCGGAGAACGGGAATGACAAATTCCTAGTCTGCGGTGATTGTGGACTAAAAGGTAAATTTTTGTTTAGGTAGTCAGACAGTGGATAAGTAGTCTGTGCGTGTGTGTGTATTTGTGAACTGTGATGGTAGAGAGGGCTCTAGTACGCACTTGATGTCTCCCGCATTCAACTGTGAACCAATCTTGTTCTTTATTGATCAGACAGACCACGTGATGCGTTTGACCAACGTGATAACTACATAAAAACACCCTGAAATCCTCTTGACACATCCGTGTGTCCTTGCAATATTTCACTTTTTAATTACGGCAATAGGACATGTGGACACTAGGCGAAAAAAAACAATTATTCAGTATGGTGGAGATCACGTTGAACGAATCACGATCAGCCTAGGTTACGAGTTTTGCTGTTTACACGATCGGATTATCCGCAAGTCATGTTAAAACATTTTAAAGTCAGATCGCAATTTACTGGTGAAAAAATGACTCGAACATCACTAACTCAGGGTGGGGAAAGCATTGATAAAAAGCTTTTTGAACATTTTTTTAAACTAATTGCAAATATTGGTTTCTTTTTTCCCCCACAAGATCATTTTTTCGATAAAAAAAATCGATTAGTAGTTACCTCAGACTTGTCACAGCCCTCCCAGCGTCACACCATTTCGCCTCCGCCCCCCTGATTGAATCAATGTGACCGCCTTGTCACTACACACACATGTGGAGTGGATATCGATCCGCTTTAAAATTTGAATCTGTCCTGATCGATCGACGGCTGTGATTAGACGAATCAAAGAGCGAATGCTTGGCTTGGAACAAAACGCACAGTCGTCTACATGTTATGTCAGTTTTGCCAACAAAAGCATGGCTGGAAAGGTGGGCAGGTCGGACATGAGTGGGAGGCAGGAGCAGTTCATGGTGACCTCCACCTTTGACGGTGCAAAGAAACCGCGATCCACTGCGCCCATTATCCCTGCAGGCGTGAAAACAAAGGCGCTAGCGCCCTCCCCTCGAGTGGAGTTGATAAACGTCATAGAACGGAATCACAGACAGGCACTTGATTTGCTTTTACGGCAGAGGGAGGGTGGGCAAACTCACATGCCGCTGCCTGTGTCCCCCTCCCCAACGGTGCAGTGGACTCAACAACAGTCGACAAAAATTCCACCTGCTCCGTCTCGTATCCCTGCATCCACACCCAACGCGTACACCGCTTGTTCTGCTAGTGTCCCACCTCAGGTGAAAAACTCCTTGTACATTCTCCAATCGAGAATGCCATCTACTCAACGATTTCATCCGTATAGCACGCCTTTGTATCCAAAGGGGGCTATACCAAGCAATCGAACATTAAATATCAACACTTCAGCTCATCTCTTATCTCAGGGACGAAGGAAACTTCAGGCACCAGGGCCTTCAACTGATGGGCTAGTTGGCTACTTTCACCCAGAGAGTAGTCCAGCTGAAGAGTGCCTCTGGAGTGCGAATTTTTTTGGTCATTCCTCAGTCTCCCAACTGACCTACACGCTGGTCTATCTGTTGGGGAAGATTTTGTGTATCCGATCTGGCGCGGAACTGCGAGCGATGCATCTGTGGAACACCCTGAAGTTGTTTCCTATGCATAAACTTCCACAACACAATCAGAAGGTTGTCATGGAGTACGAGTTGCACTACACTTTACCGCCTGATCCTCCCATACCTCCTCCAGCGTTGTACGAGAACAGCAAAAGACTCCTCTCACTCAGCGAACGTGCTGGGGGCAACCGGTTTCTAGTTATTTTGGATCATATCCTCGTCAAAACACAGAAGGGGTTCGTGATTAAGCACAGTGTTAAAAATAACCACCAAAGGTGTTTAGTCTGTCTGCACGCCTTGCTGTTGCAAAAACGAAGCTGGTAAGTCATCCCTCACTCCCAGTCGTGTTTGCTTGCTTTGCTGAAAGTGAAGGGAGAAGCATAGCCTTGAACCAACTCCCATATCTACGCAGCTCAAAACGCTCCCTAAGGGTGGATAACTACTTCCTCTCATGGATGGACAGTTCACCTTCGGCAAGGTTTCTCACCGATCCACTCAGTGATGTAGCTCTCAGCACAATTGTTTACGACATTCGGGTGGTTTTAACGAGCCTTCAGCAGTATTTGCAGCGTGGACCTGTTCCTCTAGAGACCAATTTGTGGAGCATCTTTGCCCAGGGTCAACAATTTGCGGGGTCCCCATCACAACAGAGTAGACCGGTACTAGCTGGGCATGGGGAGGAGTGTAGCGTCCCGTTGGATCTCAGTGTTCGGGGCCGAGGTAATGTTAGCATTTGGAACGGGTTTTTTTGCTGTTGGAACGTTTGACTCCCACTCTGCAGTCCATGTTCTTCTCTTTTCTTGTGTGAACGTGTGTGTCTACTAAATCAGTCTCTCTTTTTACCCCCTTGTCATTTTAGCCCATCCCAAATGCCTCGACTTTTGGCCAGAAGTTACTCGGCGTGCAAGACACGGCGTTTGGCAATGTGCTGACTGCAAATCCTGCAGTGTCTGCAAAAACAAGGAAGCAGAGGTGAGTTTTTTTGTCTATCTACTCCCGATTGCAGTTCCTCCAACGCACCCTCAATGCGGTGCCATCATTCATTATTAAGAGGGTTTGATGATTCAACTCGGTTTCAATCCCCTTATTTTGCGGAAGAGTTGTCTGGCCATCTGCTTAGTAGACCTTAGATGTCGGTTTTTCATCCTGGCGGCTGATGGTCACGCCACCCCGAACGGGGTTGTCAGGCCTTTGACCCGGTAATTACGAGTGTTGTTTTATTATCTTGTGCAGGCGATGATCACATGAATACGCACTCGAATTGTGAAAATAACTATGTATTAAAGGCTAAAAAAGTTTATTTTTACGTGTGCCCTTCTAGAATGTGATCTTGATATGCGAAGCATGTGACAAGGGCTTCCATGGCAATTGCCACAGTCCAGTTGTGCCAGAGAAGAGTGCAAATCAAACGACTCCGTGGGTTTGCTCTGGATGTCAGGCTGAAGGCTACTGTGTCCACGTTGGAAATGTCTCCAGCTCTGCTCCAGTGTCTACACCATCTTCGGCTGATTTGGGAGTATCTTCCCTAGCCATTTCAACGTCGGAAGGTGTTATGAGCACGTCTTCGATGAATTCCAAGCCAAATCAGCCTTCCACTACAGCAATGATGACGACCACAGCTGGTTCTGTGGATCCCTTGTTAGCTGAACCGACTGGGTACGTATAAACGCTGCGCCTAGCCACCTCAAGCACAACAGAGTTTCAAATAATACCACCATGGTCGTCATGATCCGGACGTGACAAAGGAGTCGAGATTGGAGGCTCCCTTCTGTCCATCGTCAATTAAGGTCCCAGCTTAGGGTTAGCCACGGTTCACACAAAGTGGGAGGTACAACAAAGAGGTTTGTGAACTATACAGTGAATCCTGCGTCTTGTTTGTGTGATCCACAGGTTGACTCAACTGTGGTTACAAATTCTTGGTTTAGTCGCAGATTTCTGTATTTGCACTCAAACTTTCTACGCAGGAGTTGTAACAAGGAAGAAGCAAGCTCTCACATGAAATTTTGGTCGCCGCTAGTGCCAGAGAGGACAAAAACGCCTCATGTTTGACTTGGTGGAGTGTTAAGGATTTTTTTTCAGTAGTTGTGCTTAAAACTTGAAAGAAATGCAGAATAATTGGTTTGAAAAAAAGATTAAGTTTAGAGATGAGGAGTTTGGAGCCACTTACAACTCGGCCGCTTGCGGAGTGAATGATTCCCCCCTTACATGATTTTAGAGTTACTGTCCCAGAGAACTCGAATGTACCCATACCGATAAAGGAGTCCGAAACAAAGGCGTCCGCCAAGCCAGTCTCTACTCTCACTACTGCAGATCTTCCAGGACCCCTACCGATGGAAGAAGGGGAGAAAAACGGGGAGGAGAGGGAGGATGCAGAGGAGGATGATAGTATGCCACCCAATTTGGGCACACCGCATCATGACCCACCTGCGTCTGAGATGCCTCTTCTCCAAACAGACAGTGGTCGTCCGGAAGATGTTCGTCTCTGGACGGTAGACCACGTAGCTGACTGGCTGCGTGAACAGGGAGGCTTTGAGAAGGAAGCGGAGGCGTTCCGACATCAGGACATTGACGGCACCTCTCTGCTGCTACTGAAGAGTATGAGTCTTCTCACCGGTGTTGGAATAAAAATGGGTCCCGCAATAAAGATATGTGACCGTATTAAACATCTGCAGCTCCTTCAGGCTCGAGTGGAGTCGAGGAGTGTTGGATGACTGACGTCAATGACAATGATGATGATCCTGGTGTGTGAGTGTAAATACTTGACGATTGCTTTGTCTCTGCGTTTACAAGCAATCAATCCTATCCACCCCTCTCAACAGTGTATTTCCCGTAACTACTTCCGCCACCGCCTCTGTTGTACATTCTTCCCCACTCTCCCCGCAATAGGTGTAACATTAACTCCTGAATAAGATTGTGTTTTAGAAGATGTGGGTTGTCTCAACAATGCGTCGAATTGGGAGGGTTTGTATGCAGTTAAGTGGACTTTGAGCTTTATGAGGCTGAAGATGAGATTGGTTTGCGCTCTGTTGCGTAATGGGTTGACAGATTTAGAACTTCACTAAGACAGACAGCCATCCAAGCTTCTCGCAAAATGTGATGCCAGAAGGGGTGTTAAGGCAGGTGTGCGAAAACAGTAAAAATATTCTCCTAACGCTATTGGTTTAACAAGGAAAAGTTGGAGTTCATTTAACCCAGACCTTCGAATCACGTATTCAAAACTGCTTCAGTGGGGCTGGTGGTTGTTGAAAGCTCTGACCACAAAGCTGAATGTTACAGTCAAAGGGTAAAGTAACACGGAACGAAATGCAATGAATGCAGGGCTAGAACGGTCAATGGACCGGTGGAGCATAGCGCAACAAATCGTGTCATTTTACGGCGAATGAAACGTTACAGGTGGTACCTTAACTTTGACAGTCCTAGCATTGATTTTTCAGGTCAAATCTGACTTGCCATGCTGTTAGAGCCGTACAACCGGCAAAAAATCCACCTCAGTGCCCGTACGCATAAGTAGGAGTAGGTGGAGTGAGCGATGGTGAACTGGAAAACGGACAAGGACGATGGTGTTTCAGAAGAGTGGCCACGTGAAAGGAGGGCTGTAGATGATACTTGGCTGGAAATTTAACCGTGAAGTGGTTGGTCCGTATTTTGAAAGAACTCGGATTTAATTCGCTGCCGGGTAGCCAATGACAAAGATGTACACGTCTAAGAGTGCAAGCGACCAATTAGGATTAAGCCTTCAGAAGTGGGGTTGGATTAACCAATAAAAATGGTAGAATAGGGTTGATTTACGCGATGGTGGGCTGAAGATGCCTGGCGGTAATCAAGGCAACGCTAAAGCAGAACAGTCCCTACTTTACCTTGTCATAATTATTCTCATGCGAAATATGCCTCAAATTTACCCGGACTTGTCAGAAATTTAAAGAATGAGTGCTAGTTTTACAGGCAATCTGAATTTCACATGGTGATGTGAAGGCATTCCTAATTAGCTTTAGCTACGGCTGTAGTTTTAAGAGCCTCCAGAAGGGTTATTTGACTTCCTCCATAAGCTCTTCTGATGCTGATCATTACGGAAACATCGAGACATGGGTCGATCACTAAAAGACTGACTAGGCCATATGCAATAAACCATAAATGAAAACTAAAGGCGAATAGGGAGTACCCAAGATCACAATGAATTCGGGAGTTCGTAAGACTTAGCAAACACTTACGGGCACTTTGCATTCAAATATATCCGAAACTATTCGCACACTGAAATTACAGACAAATGACTTATTCCTCAGAAGGATGTGCATAGATCATGTGTTGTTTACTACATTTGCAGCATTTTTAGCCAGAAATATACCACATTAAGTTGAGCTATCAATTTGTTAAAACTTCATTAATGGCTGAAATCACTTCCCCAAGGTGTTGCCTTGGCAATAAAGTTTGTTTCCAGAACCAAATAATTATGACTGCCAATATTTGAAAAGGGTAGCAACGTGGCCTCCGCTTAAACACCGAGTATTAAATTAATAAATAACCACCTTAGTCGCAGGAGGTGATGCCAGCATTTAGGGATTAAGCAGGGGAGAAAGCAGGTGTTTCGAGTGAGCCAAATGACCTTGTGAATCGGAATGTCGGGGTTATGGCCATGAGCGCACAGAGATGCTGTCGCTGGAATAATTGAAAGTTAGAAGCATGGTTTAAGACCGCAATGATCCCGTGTACAAAACTAGCATATTTGTCAAGAGAAAAACACCCAAATTTTATTGTAACATTCAGGGTGCAAACGAAGCTTGGAAAGTTAGAGCCATTTGCCAGAAACAGTACAAAATTAAGTGTTGAGAAAATGGAGGAGACGAGCCGAAAATACAGTAAATTTGTTTCTTACCTTGGCAGCAAGTCTAAGCATAGATGCCAAGTATCAAATTCAGTAGGAAGTAATAAGAATTCTACATTGTAAAGGCCTCTGAATACAACGAAATTTGAGACGTGGAGTTGGCAATCGGATGTCGCCAATAATAAACATACACTCAGATTTCAAGTGTCGAAAATAATGGAACTGAAAAAAGATAATAACAAGGTATGATTCAACAGAAATGAAATTCGGGAAACGCTTTTGGGAGATACATAACAATGGTCCAACGAAATAAAAGCTGTCGAATGGGTATGCATTTACGAATCATACTAATAGGTAATTTTGCAAGACATAATACGTCATAGGCATACAGTGAAAAGCATTACATATATTTATGGTCCCGAGACTTCCCTGAAGATGAAAGAAGACACAATACTCGGGTAGAATATATATTCGACAAACAGAAGACGTTTAGGCTACTGGCATGGCCCAAAGGCCTGCCCGCCCGGCGTGGTACAATGACCAAGTCAAAAGCAACCCTTCACCGAAACAGAGAGTTGAACAGCCATCGCATTACATAGCTCCACTCCTCTTTTTGGTGTCGTCCCTGGCAATCATCAAGGCCAACCACCCGCGCCAGCCGTTACAACGTAGTCGGTGCTGTAAAGGAATACCCATGAGCTGGCCGTTCCAGTTATCAAAGTTCCATGTAACTGAAAAGATACTTGACCTCAACGTCACTGATCCCTCTTGGCAATTCAACTGCATCTAGAGTTTCGTCCGATTTGAGAACTAGATTCAGGGACAGAGAATTGTGCTGCCCATCATGCGTGTCCATCGATAGATGTGGGAACAATGATCTAAAAGCACAATTGTGCAAGGGAGGAAGGGCTTTAATACAGGTAAGTGAGGGAAGGGCTTCGCGTCTGTTCCCACTTCGGAGCTGCCCAGTCATATCCATCCGGGCTCCATCAATCTAGTAAAGAAGTGAAAGAGGTATCCTGCGTTCAGTACATCGACAACTTTATGCAGGTACGGTAGGAAAACTCTGCAACGAAACTATTCCGGATAGTTTACGGTCAGTGTCGCTTCAGTTGTTAATAGCTTTCCTGCAGAACACAGGGCTGTAGTATTTGTAGTATTTGCCGACGGCAGACGTCAATTTGAGCCCTTCTGTTTGGAATCATTGCCGATTTTAGTATCCATAGAACATATACTTCTTCCGCCTCGCTCTTTATCAACCAGTAGTGAAAATCAAAACAGATGTTTTTTAAGATCGGATTCACTCTCCGCTGTCACCAATGTAGCACCCTGGGACTCCCTTGAAGACGAGAGAAGACAATACCTGGGCAGAACATACGTATTTGACAAACAGAACACATTTGGGCTACTGGCATGGCCCAATTGCCTACCCACTCGGCGTGGTAAATAGTCAATTCAAAACCGGCCCCCACCAAAACGGAGAGTTAAACAACCATCGCATTACGCGTTAGTAATTGATATCTGATAGTGGATTAATATTTGCGGTCAATATTAAAAGCGAAATAATGCGAACATCACCTTGCTAATAAAAAGCATACAAATATTGAAGTACACCGAGAATGGGATCCAAAGTCCCACATACTACTTCTAAACTTACAGGAGTCCTGCCTAATTAATTATATGAAAATCCTAATAAACGAAAGTTAATTGAAAACAGTGTAGTGCAAATCAGCCTAATCATGAAATACTTTGGATTTATCAGAGTAGTTTGATAGAGCAAGAGCAGTTAAAAGGGAATAGTAGGTCGCGAATTACAGACAACACAGGTAAAACGAATATTTAAGTCTGATTTTTAAAGATAAGATAAAATAGTATATAATGAATTAAAAAGATTTTTGATTTGCATTAATTTTAACTTTCAACGCATTGTTATAATGCTCTGCTCTTACGGCGCTTGTTTGAGCACTTCCTTGTGTGAGTTTGTTTGATGGTGAATACCGAAATTGAGCAATATATATCGTTCCATGATGTGTCATATTCTGCCAAGGCCTACAAATTTTACATTTACCCATCTGGTTATGTGAAGATCTTGCATAACTTGACGTACGTTGGGGTTCCCCTCTTAATTTATTCTGACACTTATTTACCGTTTATGTGCTGACTTGATGCAGTAAATTGGATTAGCATTTTGTCGTATTTTTGAATTGACATGCAATCGCTCATAATGGCACTTCAATAGAGTTTTTCATTAAGGCCCTATAAACTTTTTGAAATTAGTTCCAAATGTATATTGTGTGATTTTATGTGGTCTACGTAACAAATACTCGGCGTTTGTTTTGAACATATTGCCGCCATTAATTCCCTTTTCGTGTGGCCAATGTGCAATAAAAGCAACTCATTATTGTACTACTTTTTTTAGAGGAATTATGAAACCTGGAATTAATGTGATCATCGGACCAACGGGTTGTGGCAAAACTACGTAAGAGCAAGCGTTATTGAGTTGAGTAGGCTTAAATAAGCGTTCGTAAGCATCTATTTTCTCCAGCTTTTTAGACGTATTAGCCGGGCGCAGTGATCCCTCCTTAGTGTCAGGGATGGTTCTCATAAACGGCAAAGATCGACCGCCTAACTTCAAACGAACTTCGGCCTATGTCAGCCAGGTGTGAGGTGTCGTCTTGAATTGGTAGAGATCCATCGCAAGTGCTTATTTTCATCATCCATACGCTTTTGCATAAGCCTATTTTACGCGCAAGAGTACTAATAGCAGCTAAGATTTGCTTGACCACACGCTGCTACTAGAATTGTTTTCTTGCCATGTCTCTTATCTATTCTTCCTCGTTGAATGAATAATGGCGAATCAAGTTTGCTACGGAAATATTGCTCTTGTTTTATTCACGAAGAGTAGCTTTTGAATTTTCTTGTAAAAGCCAACGCACAAAACTAACTGGGTTAATCACACGACACAAGTCCCTTTTGCTGTTTGTTTCCTTGGCGTTGTGAAACGATTGAAAAGCATTGAACAGCTTACTCTGACTAATTATATGATTGGCACGAGTTGCGTGAGAACGGGTACGATTGTTGGCACTGCACAAACTGTAAATTTATTCGTTAACATCTTTTTCAGCGCCACCAAAGTTACCCAAAATGGTCCTTGGAAATCAGTAATTGAATTCATAGTGGAATTACACCATTAAATTAGGTGCAATTACCTGATTTGCAAAACAGACAATCATATGGCATAATTTTGCGTGATTTTACTGAAATGGTAGGATGCGTAAATGATGTGTGGGCTCTACGATCTGTAACCATACAAATATAGGGGGATTTACAAGTAACCGGGAGCCGTAACCCTACAAATTTTAACAAAACGCCGCATTTTCGGTCCCTGTCTTTTGTAAGAACTACCTCACAAAGGGAAATCTGATGTGATCCTAAAAATACTTCAAATCGTCACACTCAATCGCAGCATGGGATTTGACGCAATTAGCCGCAGTGTATCACTAACAAATCACCCAGGAAGTTCTTGTGGCCCTTCATTTGTAATTTCAGAGTACGAAATGGTGGATTTTTATTATTGAGAAAAATGACCAGTCGCAGTTGACTATAGACCAAATTGTAGGTGCTACGGTCTTGCAGGTTTCAGCAAATCGCTCCACCTTTGGGTTCACTCATGCTTTTTAGGGTCGTTTATCTGTTTTTAGAACAACTTTGCAGTGGGAGCACTTACTGTCCGTGAAAATCTCTACTTCTCAGCAGCCCTTCGCTTGCCTGCCTGGGTCTCGCGCAAGGAGCGGGAATCCCGTGTGACAGCTCTCCTAACGAAATTGGGCCTTAACTCTGTCGCTGATGTCAAAGTGAGTAAATAAGACTCCTTTGAGACCAACTGTATTTTTTCGTAGCAAGAGTTTTTTACTACTACGGCGCCTAAGTCATTTCTGATTTTGCAGTAGCCACAGCATGCATGAATTCCTAATTTCTTCGAGGCGCTACTCCATTTAATCAGATTGTATTTGCATTTATCTGTTGCTCCTCATCTTGATGGTTTTCAGCTCATTCGGTTTACAATAATTGTGCATTATGTGTAAAGTGACTAAACTGTTGGATGTATCTCCCACCACCAACTTGGTAGCTCGGTCTTAGTTTACAAATTACTCTTGAGTAGAAGCGTAGGGAGCAGGTGCCTAGACGTGCGAATAACCGGGTGTTTCAAGTGAAAGGCCACAGGTACGAGCGTTTATTGGGAACCAAGATGTCTTTTTATGGGTAAATTTGGTGCAACTAGACAATTGATGAACTGCAGTTTCAATGACCGTTTGTGAGATCCGTGAAAGAGCCGTTTTTGCATGTTTGCTATCGACTTTTTTTTAGCAGCGCTAGTTTTAATGCAAACCAACGGGTGCTTTAACCCCACTTAACTCATACGATATTGAAAGTCATCCCACTCAGTTGATGAACGCGTTTTATCAGGATCTGGTCCTCAAATTTAACGTGTACGAAGCTCTACATGAACTCGGTTAAAATATGCGCTTAATAAAGTGCTCGCAATTTATGAATAGTTGTTTGTCACTCTTTGATCGTGCTTCGCGCTCACTATCATAAAGGTCGTTAGGCCGACGGATAAACTAATCGGGTAAGCTGAAGCTCTTCTTAACTTGACCGAATGAAAGACTTTACGAAGAGTTAAAGTCACTTGTCATATCGAACAAGGGCAACTCCCGAGTAACCCCTGAATACATCCTCCAAGCCAATGTTCAGATGTGTAAATACTTGGATAATAGGGGTGGAAGACCATGGGTACAAGCGCCCTTCATGGTGAACGTTAGTAAACTAGCGTACCCTTTTCATGGCAAAGTTTAGTGCAATAGAATGGCCGATAGACAGTGGATTTAGTAACTCCTAGCAAGGTCTCATAGCCGTTCATGTTTATTATTAGTCAAGTTTCTTGTTTCACTAGAAATTACCAGCCTGCTGCTGGTAATGTTGAGGCGAGCACATAACTAACACTCCAAATAATTGTTCAACTAATTACCTAGTTTTATCGCACTTAACTCACACATTATAAGAGGTTGCTGTTGTAAATACAGCCCAGTTAACTGCGACTGCAATTCCTTTTGTGGTGGTCAATGTATGAAGCGACATCGTGTACAGCTGAGTCTCAACTTAGCAATGGTGGAACACCTCAAGGACCAAATCAGGTCCTATGGGATCGCTAAGGTTAACACGATTTGCGGGAACTTTCCCCTTCCTCGTCACCTAACGGGCTGGCACCTTAACAACCTCGACGACTGCGTAGCTGATCACAACATTATAACCTACCTTAGCATGGCATGAAACACATTCGTCTGGCTTGAAGCGGTAAATGCTGTAACACACATAAATGATGAATCATAGTAACTCGGCTTGCTCGTCCATGTCGATTCTCCCGCTCCGTAGAAGGGTCTCATTTGGATGCACGGACAGTGGACCTGCTGTCTCCAAAAGAAGGAGTCCTCCAAGAGAGGTCGTTAGGAGTCGAATGCCGCGATTTAAACATGTCCTCCACCTGATAGCAGTTCTCATGTGCATTTTCAGGTTGGTATGGAGATAACGCGTGGAATTTCTGGTGGTGAAAGGAAACGGACGAACATTGGCATCGAATTGATAACCGACCCATCTGTGATATTTCTTGATGAGCCGACCACTGGTCTGGACACCCACACCGCCTCCAAGCTGATGAAACTGCTCAAACGGTGAGTCTGCTCATCACCTCTTATAGTCCTTGATTAGCATAAAATTAATGTAACCTATTTGAAAGCCTAGTAGTACACAATGTCGGCTTGGTTATCCAATTTATTTCAGACGAGTTGAAATTTGCATTTGAAATGGTTTATGGTTGTGAGTGAATGAATCTGTGAGTCAAATCACAGGTTAATGGGTAGTCATTCCTCCTAAGCTTTGGACCCAAAGACGTGTGCTGTGCGTGTTGGATGAACAGGCAAACAAAGCTGCTGTAGAAATATATGGGAAAGGGAAAAAAAGCATGCAACAGGCGTGGTTACGGGTCGGCTTGATAAAAACTGTTGAAGGCCATTGTTGGTTTTTTTAAAAACATGTGGTTAAGGAAAGTGGAAGTGGATTCAGTGTGGATCTAAACACTGCAACATTATTTGATGAATCCAGACTCTGACTGCAACGAAACTGCTGTTACGCAGCATTAGGCTGCAGCAATGCCGTAATGTCAAAATGTACCAGGTGTTTTTAACACAAAGTGGAAATGCATGCAATTGAACTGACGAATCGACGACTAGTGATTGAAATCACGTAAAACTAAAAAGGAGTTGTTTTCCCATTTGAACTGGTAACTTAGATAAGCTGGCACGCTTTTGTAATGACAGTGATTTGGAAGGGTGAAGAGACCAACATGGCATGGCAGTTACTGTCCGCAGTGCCATGCACTAATTAAGGGTCTGGGAAGATGCAACGTGTAGACGTCCGAAAGTAGGTGGAAGGAGAGTAGTCAAAGTGAGCGCAGGAGCTGCGTGGTAGCCGAATAACGGCAGACTGGAACAGTCCCCGTAGTAAATCCACAGGTCGACGCATTTATTTGGTGCTTCGAACACCTCTGATGGGCTCAGTATAAGAAGAGCATTGCGTCAAATCAGGCTTTTGGTTGCTAGTATCTTGATTGCTTTGCCTGCTCATTACTGCAGACTGACAGTTGACGGGAAGACAATTATCGCCTCGATTCATCAGCCCAACTCGTCCATCTACAAGCTCGTTGATTCGCTCACCATTCTCTGCAACGGTCGAACGATCTACCACGGACCAGTGGCGGATGGTGCACCACTGAAATACTTTGGTAGTTTGGGTAGGTCCATCCGTGCCAGTAGAGAGAACTTACCAATATCCCCCTCAACTCAGCGGCGCTTATTTGCCAATTCTGTTTATCGTACCGATTTTACGGACGGCTGAGAGTACATCGACTTCACTGCATTAACTCGATAGCAAGGCGGCATGTTGTTCCTTTCTCTCAAATTTGCGTATGGGTGCAGCAGCCGCCACTGGTGGCCTTGGGGTCATAGTTCTCACTTGATTTGACAGACACAAGAAGTCGTATGTCACATACTCAGACACGACCATTTACAGTTACCGAGGCCTTCAATGGGCACTTTAAATGTACTCTGAGGTACTCCACAATACAGTCGTAAAGTCGTTTACTTTGTAAAACTACCCGATCACAATTTCACTGACTTGAGAAGCAAGGCGATGGGAGTGGAATGAGAAAGAAAAATGGTTAAGCCTTCTGTAGCATCATAGCGTCTTCGTGACTCCATTCACAATTGGTCACGTCAGCTTCTGCAACAAGTTTGCTGGTTTCCAGTTCCTTCTGCCAACTCTTCTACCTATTAGCCTTTCAACACCTCCTTTTCAGGATATCCGAGTCGATTACACCTTTTGTGTGCCTGTGGAGCACACTCAGTCCATGAATGCCTGCGGCAGATCTTGAACAATATGTGGACAGCCTCACAGATGCTACTTGTTTGACGGTTCACTTGCATTTTGGTTTCAGGTTACAAGGTGAGTTCACGCGAGAATCCCGCGGACTTCTTCATCGATCTGCTGCACGAGGACCTTCCTGCCAAGGCGAGAGATCGTCTGCCACCAGCAGAAGGAGACGGCGAGCCAGTGCGAGAAGAATGTGCTGCAGGCAGGTCGTGGATGCACTAAAAGTGTGGGGAATGAGTGGGTGTCGTATCAGAAAGAGTTTCGGTCGACTGCGACATGCGTCGTTTTTCATGTGACGTTTCAGGCGTGACATCAGGTCAAAGAAGGTGGAAGTGTTGCTCCTTTGGAAGGGCTTCGCCAATGCTCTCACCGATATGGTGTCTGAGTCACCTCAGAGGAAGTTGTGGGGCATACAAGTGTGGAGATGGCATCATCTTCAAAATTGGAAAATTGTGAGGATGAGGTGGTGGAGCCGCTCATCAAGCAATTGCACCTCATCCTGGACAGTTGTGGAGGCCTTTTTCCCGCATTACTGGCCTGACAATGTGTCAACTATGAGTTGGGTGCCTTGCCGTGTCCTCGATTGTGCATTTTGTTTCAATGTACCAACAGTTTGCGTGAAAAACAGTAGCTGTAGAAGTGGCAGTGACAACGGTTTTGTTGACAATGGAGTTGCAAGACAATGAAAGGACTTGCCAAACTAAATAGACTACTGTGTCTTCGCATTAGTAGAGCCCTCTTTTCTTCAATCCCTTCATTTACAAAGTTGAGGTCTGTGTTTCATCTTTTAATACAGCCGTGGAGGATTCAAAACCCATGTCAATTTGTGCAGCACGAATTCAACAACTTCAACGCATTTTTGAGGCGTCAACGGAGTGGTCCTCGTAAGCATTCACTCTTCCCCTATTCATACCTTGCACAATAGTGACTAGGTTTTCCGTTTGTTAGCTGTAGTTGGCTTGAATGAGTAGCGAAGGTTGACGTTGCGCGTTGAAATGACTTAGCTGAATTTGGCAGGCAGATGTAGCAGAGTGGTTGGCACTATGGAGTGAAAGCGACCGTCATTGTGTGTATGTGTGTGTATGCGTGTGTGTTGGAAGCACAGGGCAGTTGTCTTAGGCATGTTTACTTGACAGGAGGCTGAACCTCACCGTTGCAGTCGTCTTTGAGTGGATTGGAGTCGAAAGGCAGCCATAGCGAGGTAACAGTTGCGAGGTTAGCACTTCATGGTGGCTGTTTAATCATCAAAGGTGTCAGTGCTTGAGGGTGGGGCATAAAATTGCCACTTGTGAAATTGTTGACACCGCCCCACATAATTACCAGACCCTTGACAGCTCTCTCCCGATTTCCACTGCACTTCAAAGTAAACAGAGCCTGGCGTCAGCATTAGTGTGAGCATCAGCTAATGGATGGCGAGTAGTTGGTGGAAGTTGGAATGATGTCCATTCCATCCGTGAGGATTTGTCTTGCAGAGAAGCGTGAAAACAGTGAGATATGACTGAGATGGCGATAGAAATGATCATGACAATCCGTTGCGTGGTAGGTGAGTGCAGGACAATGAAAATATGAAAAAGTAACATTATCCCACCTAAGTCGATCACTGGCTGAACATTTGCTTTTTTGAGCAACGAACAAACACGAGGCCACAATGAAGGCGTCGTTAGGGGCTCACGTTACCTGCTATTAGATGCACCGAATTCATCCCCTCCTCTCAGATTCCCATCTTTTACCCCTTGAGGTTGCGTATCCATTTCGAAGTGTTCTAAATGAAGTCAATCTTGAAGTAGGAAGGCACTGTTAATTCCTTTGCGGCATGGCGTCTGATTGCCTCCACTAATCATGCGGATGGTGGAATTAGTGTTTCACTTTTTCTTTCCAACCGTCTTGACACCTCGGCGCCAGCTTGCATGCAGTATGGAAAGAGAGGAGTGTTGCCAACTTGGCGCCGCAGTGGCTGTTTACCCTTGCGATCACAGGGCGTCAGGATCGGGAAAGGGCAATGTTGGACTGATTTAACTTCCACACTGCAGGATAGGTAAACAGATGACTGTTGCTGGTTGTTGTAAAGTCACCCACTTTATTTTCAACTTACGCATGCTTTACCTGTCGACATTGTGTTTCTCAATCGACGTATTTTTGACTCACATAATTGCGTTCGGAGTGAAAAGTGTCCATCATTCACAAAGCTAACGGCACACAAGTCCCACCTCAAAGACCATCGAATGTGTGGTTTCTGTCCCTTCTCCGTTTTTCGATCGGGCCACGACTAGATGCAACCACTTTTCATAATATGAGAAGGCACATGTGTCACGTATTTGTGACATCGGTGTCAGGTAGGCAAATCGGCTACTTTCACACACATGCGACGAGAGTGCAGAATGTGTCAGACTGCCTGTAGGACCAGAACTACCATCACGTCTCTCAGACTTTGAATATCCTTGCAACAACTTTACAAGACGGAGAAATATTCCAAATTCTCAACTCCTTCCTCTCTACGTATTATTTGAAAGGTGGATGAACGAGGCGAGGGGTATTTTCTTCACGTGGCGTAGTCTCCAAAAGCCACCCAAGCAGATGTCTCGTGAATGCTCCTCCACCCACTTCCACAGCATCAGCGGCAGCGAGGCTGAATTGAGTCCACTCATGATCAACGCGAGCAAACCCAAGTACGTGCTGGTGTTAATCTGTCGCTTGTCTTTCCGTGGTCACTTGACATCGCTTCTGTCTGCTTGCTTCTTCCAACTCCTCCTCCTCCTCCTCCTCCTCCTCCCAAATTTTGCTCCCAGGAAACCACTCGAGGTTCCATGATCCAAATAAACCAGTAATCAGAATGTTGACTGAGTAATCCGCACACTATTAACGAATTGCGATGATCGTTTGTATATTGACGTTTCTGTCATCCGCATGCTACTGACTGCCACGAGATGCGCCCCTTCAAATGCACGATTCCAACGCACCTTCAATGCTGCGATTGCAAGAACTCGTGTGGCGGTGTGGGACTGAAAAGAAGTTGTGCATTTCAGGACTGGAGAGAGGGAAGCGACTCAGTCGTGTGATGAAGAGATCCAGAACACTGCCAGAGTCTATCCAACATCCATTGACGACGTTTTCGTGACCTGCACAAGGGATGAGCAATCGCCAAACGAGGGTGGAGAGAGGGGAGACTATGATGTGGAGAAGTGGGGCAAGAAGTGGTACCAGCCGATACCACTGCATCAGCAGTTCGGAGTCCTCGCCTCCCGTGGATTTCTCGACACACTGAGGTGCGTTGCAGTCACGCCGTGTCAAGTTGAACAGCAATGTCATGCCACCTGATTTGCTCATCACGTTTGTTTAGAAATCCTAACGGAGTCGCCGTGCCCTTCATTGGAGTGGCCATCTTCACTCTCATCCTCGGAACAGTGTACTATCAATTGGATCTCTCAAGTGAGGCGGGCATCCAAAATCGAACCGGCCTCTTCTACTTCGTCTGCCTTGAGTTGGCCTACTTCAATGGCAACGCCGTGGACATTTTTATTCGGGACCAGGCTCGATTCAAGTATGCTCCTCAATCAGCATCCTCCAATCTACTCACGAATGCATGTGCAAAGAGTGTTGTGGTTTGTTTGCCTTCAGACACGAACGTGCGTGCGGATTCTACTGCACGTCGATGTATTTCCTGGCCAAGGTGGTGTGCGAGGTGCTGCCGATGAAGTTGGGTCCTGTTCTCTTCTTCTTCCCAATACTCTACGCGATGACAGGCCTCCGACGCAGCTTCACAGCCATGCTTTTCTGGCAGGCTGCCTGCCTCTGCATGGGAGCGGCGTCGACTGCCCTCGTCATCTTTTGCATACTCCTCTTCAACCATGTCGCCTTGGGATATGCCGTTGCGGGAATCCTTTTGTCCTTCATGATGGTACGTTCTTCGTTCCCTCACACGGTAGACAAATAAGTCAAGTCAAGCCTCCACGTGTCACAATGCTGACCGC
>NW_020170414.1:0-2048 GCF_000524195.1 Echinococcus granulosus | reverse complement strand
ACTCTAAAAGGAGGTGCTGCTTTGTAAATTCGGCTGAGGAGCCAAGAAACGACTGCCATTTTGAACGGTAGTCACTGAGACAAAAAGCGTCTACTGAAGACTTACCGGTGATTTGCAGTGATGAGTGGACGATCGTGAATGGGTGGCGGCCTGAGCACTAACGCGTTGAAACTTGCAGGTTGATGCCCTGACGCGGATGAGGTCAAGGGCAGCGGTTAAGGAACGTCCGCGTTCACACGATATTTCCACCTCAGATGGTCATGTCGAGAAACTCGGTGAGTGTGTTTCTATGCCCTGCGAGTTATTTCTACGTTACATTCGGCTTTTGTTATCGCTTTATGAAGGAAGGGTGAATTAACCGATGGATAGCCCTTCTCATTTGGTGTGTCGGAGCGAATATGCACAGTCGCTAATGCTTAGTGTGGTTCACGTGGAACACCACGACGTGCTCATGGGACTACAGATTAGTCGACAGCGTGGTGGAACAGCGCTGAAATGGGCCGCGTGCTAAGTGTCCACGTCCAGGTTGGAGTGGTTACTTAAATTTGCAGGAATGCACTGGCATGCGCAGTTCATATGGAGTAAGCACACCTAATCATGACGTAGAGATGAGTTTGGACTAAAGTAGAATGATTTTACCACACATCGTTTTACTCAACGTGCCTGCGACCTCAGGCGCGTAACATCGGCACAAGCAGACGTAGCCAGCTCAAAGAGCGGGCACACCAGTGGTAGGTATCGGTTGGAGCAATTAAACAAATCAAAGTAAGATGCCAAATTGCGAAAATGGTTTCTTGTTTAAAAATTTATTTAGAATAAAAATAATGTGAAATTTAACACGAAATGTTTTGGTTAAAGTCTGGGGATGAAGCTAGGGTCTGTCAACAGGGTCTACTCACATCTAATTTACTAATTTCTCCTTATTTTAGATTTTATACCTTTTATATAAAAAAGTTGGATTTAAGATAGCCATATAAGCTTTCTTCTCTGAGTATGAGCATTTATGTGGATGTGTTTATCTGACGTAGAACTACTAGTCATGCACTAAACAGCGGAGAGATGTATGGGACGGTTGCTGTGTTCTCTCTCGAAAAAGCTGCAGTTTCTTAATGACAGTCGTATTTCGGATAAGGCTGTCGATGTGGTTGCGAGGCCGACAAAGTGAGGTGGCAGTGATAGGCGAAGCAAAGAGAAGGGATTCTTGCACAGGAAGAGCAAAGAAAGTAGGCCGAAGGTGAGGTGAGTGCTCTGTCCAAGCACTTAAGGCAGGCGATTGAGCCTTTGTCGGAAGGCGTGGTCTCTGAACCAGGTCATTGGGCCTAGCCCCGTCTCTCAACTCCTTCAACGTTTTGCAGGTTAGCCTATCAGACTGGCGACTATCTTTTAGTAGTCCGCCTAGCCAAATGCAGGCTCTCCTACACAGAGTGAGAGATCGTTTGGCCTCATCATTCCACCTCTACAGTCACATGAGGTTGCTATCTACCACATGCAGCTTGGTCTCAGTAATAAGGGATCTAAAATATTTGCTTCTAGACTAGAGATTTATCGTCTCGATAGTAAAACAGACTTGACCTCATATTTCATCAGATCGTGAGGCTGAAAGAAAAACTACCCTAAACAAGACTTTCAGGCACCTTGACCAAGGTCTTGGATACGCTGCTCCCCATACAGGGGGAATGGTTGCTGTTGCAACATGAGTCTATTGCAAGTCTGAAATGGCTGACTGCTTACAGCAAGACTACGAGGGAGTGAGGCACACCATTGAGGAAGACATGAGACGATGTTGTCAACATTAGCGTTGTAAGGTGTGGATGTGGTGGCAACTGCGTCCGCTTCACGCATTGATGGGTTGCAGTGAGGTGAAAGGCTGCAGTACAAGTGTGCTGTTCAAACAGCCAAGTGGTGTAGTTAGTTGGATTTGCATGGAATGTGCAGAAGAGAGATGCGCGATGGAAGGAATGAAGAATTCCATCACTATACCTCGTCATGCCGTGACTTGACAGGGCTGTCATCCTCGCCATTTACCATTCATTCACTCACTCGCTCAC
>NW_020170415.1:685875-785151 GCF_000524195.1 Echinococcus granulosus | reverse complement strand
GGACTGACCAGGGGCGTGAATTGGCAGCGAATTTAGCTAGGCCTCTCGCAGTTGAACTGGGAGAGGCTCCCAAAGCCAAAAATCTTATTATCAGACCCTGCAGTCCGGACTTTCTCCGTTAGTCAGTTGTAACTCATATTTCAGTGTGCCTTGAGGCCTCACTTATCCATTAATTCTCTTGTGCAATATAGGAGAACTGAATTTTTCTTAGATATGGATGGACGGATAGTTCGGTGCATCAAAATCGTTTTAATTTGAATGGCCCTTGTATTTATTTTGGCAGCTTGAAAGTTAGGGAATACAGACATGTCAAACACCTTCATACCGGCAGTGCATTGAACTTTTTATGTCCAGAAAAGTAAGTAATAATAGGCGTTGGTTTGATATTTGCTGACAAGCAAACTTAATTGCGCCTCTACTTGGTCTGCGCCGGTAGTCCCTTTGCTTGGCAGTATGGCCGAAAAGGGAACTCTTCTCCATTGGAAAGACGAGATGTTTAGTTAAAACCCACGGTTGGTGCCATAGTGGACAATCCGATAGAACATCATCCATTCTTTTTTCAGCGTTGGTGGTATTCAAAAGCACTACATTATTGTTTTCTGTCAAATTTGGCATCAGTTCTTGGTAAAAGTTTCAACTTTACCAAACCCATAGTTTAGATTTCCGGTAGATCCAAATGGCCTTATCATTACTACAGGTCACAAAACGTTAACCTTTATAAGGTTGCAAGTCGTCATTTGCACTCATCAAATCCGTTTATCCCTTACAGATGAAAAATGAGGTAGGCTAGATGGCATGGTAGATGGCCGCAAATTCATAAATTCTGCTAATGTATCAAAACTTTTGCATTCCGGTGGAGTATGCCAACCACAGTAATTATTTTAACAGTTTTTAACAGGAAAATATACCGCTGGACCTCTTACACGAAAAGTGGAAAACGGTGCACCACTTTATTCCGCCATAGCTCACTAGATTTGTAGCTATATTTTCCATATGAGGGGCTATTTTCTAAATGTCGTATTCTTTTTCCACCAAAAAATGAGCACTTTTCGTGACAAGGTTAAATAAGAGCAGTTGAAAAAACACGACTTGTCAAAAAACCTTGCCAAATCCATTGCTTACTAGCCAGTTGCAAAAGACAAGGCGAATAAAATCTTTGCGCTCTACACGATGTAAGGTTTTGGGCATTCGGTTCGTGCCTCCATATAAAGTCTTCCCCAGAGGCCGTTAAATTCTGCCTTCTCTTTCGGGAAAATTGCTACACTTTGAGAAAAGTTAGAACGAGAAATTTCGGCGGCACCTAAAATCAACGAGCTCTACAAATACTTTCACTTTATCATTTTACTAGCAGTGGGAACCCAAGAAATACCTCGAAAATAAGCCATTAATCGGATTGTATGGCTTACTTCGAAATCATGCAATAGTAGTTGCAAAATTTATTGCAATTAAAGCACCTCGACGGACACCCAATATGCCTTTCAACAAATAATGCTGTGATAAGAGATAGTGAATACCTACGCTTAGTTCACATAGAAGGAAGCCTAGGTGGGATTATGCGAGGTAGTTGGCGACACAGATGATGAAACCACTAGCGCTTTTATCAACAAGTCCCACATTTTTAACAAGGAACTACCTTACTGAGATTAAATTATAGAATGCAGAAGGAAAGTGTTTTCGAATAAATACACCAAATCCTTGCTTTTGACCTAATTACTGCAGCAAGCAATAACAGCTTGGCACAACGCTTTTAGCTTGAAAACCATTAATTGTAAATCTAAAATTTATATCAGTATTAACATGAAATTATCTATGCATGAAACTCATTAGTCCGAAGGCAAGGTACCGGGTATCCATTCAAAAGGTTTGTTAACCATTAACGTGGATTCCCAAAACGTTGCCACTAAGAGCTATCTAGATAGGATATGCACACCATCATCTTTTAAAGATAGAGCAGCATGAGCGGTAAAGCTATTGGCTTACATAAAAGCAAAGGCAGAAAATTACTTCATTTCAAGGATTTACCTGCATGTAAACAAAATTGTCTATGTCGCACTTTAGCCACACCCGTAGCTATGTGGTGCTGTGAGTGCTTGTTTAACCCTGCGTTCAACTGTGCGGATAATTAAGTTCAGCACATTTTGCATCCGCTCAGGAGTATAGTATATGTATCACGCCGGTGATCTCAGTTTTCTGTACTTCAGCAATACCCATTTCTCCACACCAGCGTCAGGTAGGACTGGAGGGTGGTACAGCTCCCTAATCCTTTTATACGCTAACAATAAACTATTTCTCATACTAGTAGGCCAAATTGTGCTCTTATAAGTCTATCAAAGAGTAGTTGAGGTTTAAAGACGCTGTTTGAAATTTAATAATTGGCAGTATTTACAACTGCTCTTTCTTGCAGGAGCCAAAAGTTTAAAACAAACAAATTGCTATTTGTATACGGAAACAAGGATAAATGGAAAGTTTTTTGCATTTGCCACCAAAATATTCAGATTTGTTTATAAGGAAACCTCGGGAAGATATTGCGTACCACTTGAAGTTGATGTCATAGAAATGAAGCACTTTTGAAAAATAAAGCAAGCTGCAGGTTAAATAGTTAGACTTGTCTGCCCAAATAAATAGAGTAAGCTGTCACTGTAAGCTGGTCAAGCGTAAAGACGGCCTTAAATGAACGATGACTAATTTGTTGCTCGTTTTCTGCCAGTAATGGCACTAATTCAGTTTGTAATACGTAGTCTAGTAATTCTGTGGGGCCTTTTATTTATATACCTGATCAGCTAACCCAAATTTATTTATCTTTTACGGGCTTATGTTTGAATGAATCCTCCAACCCAAGTTATGATTGGCTAATCCTCCCTCTAACGGTGCGCTCCTAGCCAGAGTTGGACCGTGTTAGTTTTACAACATGCGTATCTATCGCTGTTGGTTCTGTTCTAGTCCCATTTATCCGGGTCATGGAATAATGTTTGTTCGAAACGACTGCAAAGTAATGTTTAGAAGTTGTATAGACGCTTTTAGGAGTTTCGATTCTGCCGCGGCAAATGCCACAAGGCTTTTAAGAGAAAGAGAGCACCACGAAAGACAAAGTGGACTAAAACCTATAGAAAATTTGCCAAAAAGGACCTTAGCGATGACTTTGCTCAGACTTTTGAAAGGAAGAGGAATGTCATTCAGAAGTATAGTCGCGAGAATTTAGTTACAACATGTATGTTGATATTCAAAAGAAGAACTTATTCCTAGTAAATGCAATAAAAACTATTAGTCATATCAAAGAAAAGCGTGAAAAGCTGTTTCTTACTAAAAGGCTCAAGAAAGGTATCGAATTACGCAAGAAAGAGGATGTCAAATTGGTCGAAACGCAAATGCACCTTATTAGAGCCCCCAATGGTGAGTTGATTCTAATTAAGCTTACCCTGCTTCAGCAAGGGAATCTGAAACAGCTGAGAGTAAGCAGGAAGACTCTGTCGAGCAGATGGACATCGAGATGGAAGATATGGAAAACAAAATGGAGAGGGAATCGCTCCCATCCACTTCCAAACGTGTGGTTAGGAGGAGATTGCTGGTCAAAAAGTAACATTGTCCATTTCTTGTACAGATATCTTCCCAGTGTCGTGTTTTTCTTTCTGCTGTATAAAGCCCTACCTAGTTTATTCTTTCGCTGCATAAGGTCGGTCACTGGAACTGCGGCTCCTTTCCCCTTACTACGTAGAAGAAATCCCCTTAACATTTTTAGGCCTGATTACTCATTGTTGCTATAAAACAGCTCAGCTTGTTAGAAATAGCGCCCACGTTCTTGACTAATTCTCTGCATAAATTTGGGTCTCTATTGAGGGCTTTCATCCCACCCACCACTAGCTCTACGCAGTTGGACTCGCCTCAGTGACGGTGTTGATTCCTTCCATGGGCCCCTCACAATGTACAGGTTGAACTTGGTGGTGCCCTTTACTCCGCCCACGCAAGATTAAGCATTTGAAGAGTTGGCATGTTTACTTCTGCTTGCATCATTGGGAGACTAATGGGCGACTGGCTCCATGGGGATTTCGTCGATTCGCACCTCTAGCTGGCATGATCGAATTCTTCCAAACATAAACCCCTCCGTGTCCTACACTCTTGTACCCAGCCAATCTTTACCGTATTTTGGTAAGACATCCAGCTTTAGGTGTCGATGAATGTCCACTAGTTTGACCTATGGCTGCCGTGTCGCTGGTAAACGACTTTGATTTCCTAGTTGATTATTTTTGTCTCATAGCATTCGTTTCCGTCATTTATGAGGAAGCATCCACCTGCGAGGTGCTACACTTACCGACTTTTCGATAATCAGTAATGGAAGTGAAGATTCACAAAACCGATTTGTCTTCGAAGCAGGATCCGCACGTAAATTGCAAATTCCCGAGAGAGCTCTGCGTGCCTAGCGAGAGCCGTTAAGAGCATGGTAGACCATGTCGTTGGTGAATGATTATCTTTCTGTACGGAGGACAGGCCAATTATATCGTGAACACGTTTTCGTCGGTACAAGTCCAGGACTCGGTTTGATAATGGCTTTGTGAAACATTGGGCCTAGTTTTCTAGCCATTGACTATCAGAAATAGAAATATGTTCTTGGGGATGCTTAAACACGTACTTTAAAGGTGTCGCGCTCGAATTTATCCTACTCTGGTTTCTGATCATCTGCATCTATTTTTGCATACTCGGAGGTACCCCTACTCAGAAAATTACTCAAAGCGTCAATGAAAGCACAGAGCATTTATGAAAACAACCAGATTTAAGCCGTAGGATTTGCCTGAGTACCAGTCTGCCTCAGGTGTTTGATAACGTCAACCCAATTCCATCCTCTCGGCAAATTTCCTGTCTCGTCCAATCGACTCAACTGCTTCCTTTTCTGTGCCTTCGTCAGAACCTCCTTCTCCACTGTTGCCCTCTTGACCTAATAAAGGCATCGGAAGTTAACTCCCAACCAACCATCGCTTCCTCCGTCTCTGCCTGCTTTATACTTGAATCAGTATTACGTTTTTTGAACTCCTTTAACTGCTTTGCGTACTCCTCTATGTTGTCTCGCAAATGTTCGATAAGAGTGAATGTCAGAGGTTCTCCGCTATTCTCCAATGCCAGTTCATTCAGCTCCTTGATGATGGAATCTCTCATGGATTGGGGAACGTGATGATTACAAAACTCGTCCAAATCCACGACTGGGGGAGTGAAAGGGTAGCCTTTGGGCCATGTGATGTTGACGACAAAAGATCCAAGAGTGCCAGGAGTGCCTAGCTGCGTTTGGTGATTCGTAGAAGGTTGGGATTACGATTACCCTAAACTGGATTTTGTAGTCGTCTGAGATACTCAACTCATCAAGAGTGTAGATTGACTCGAGAACGGCTTTTTCCTCCTAAAATAATGACAAGTTGTGATAGTCACATAGTAGATATTCCCGCTAAAATTAGAACTGAGGAGGTCACCAAAACCATTTTCCGATGGTTCATCAATGATAGCAATAATAATGATAAGAGTGGGATGTATCATATGGGGTTTGTACATTTTAGGGTACTGAAAGAAATCATTGAATTAGAACTTAATGACTTGGTGGTTGAGTAGAAATGTTCATTTGACACATCCAGTAGGAGTAAGCATTTGAGTGCTAAAAACTGCCAAGAGCCATACAAAGTTTCCAGTCTGTAAATAGCCCGCTTCCTTTTCCAAAAATACTATGGATAATCTTTGCTTAGAACAGGAAAAAAATACACAGGATGGGGTCTCACTTGCAAGGGGAACATGAAGTAATGGCGCTATAGGCTAAACCAACAGAAAATATATCTTGTGGGAAGAGGAAACACAGTCACATGCCATACACTAGGCGCTAACTCGTAGAAAACCAAAACTGTAAATATAGAGGGGTGAAAAACGCACCGCCCGGGGACTAGGTAGATCCATACTAACAATAAGTGATAGCTCCAAGGTGACACCCAAAGGCAATTAGCTATTATTTGGACTATGACTTGTGTTATAATTGACAACAAATTTTCTAAAAAGCCCTACAGAGTAGATAAACACCAATAGTAAATGATTAACTTAATGCAGCTGCAGGGAAAAGTATGCTCAAACATAGCAACTCAAATGCAGTGTTAAACAAAATATAGGTAAAGATGTATATGGGGATAATGAAGAATGCTCATGATAATCCCCAACAGGATAAAAGGAAACAGGTTGCTAGGTACAGTTACCGCAATACTTAAAATGTTTGGTACTATTTTAAGAGTGAGGAGGCGGGCATACGAGTTGAACTTCCTGACTGAGGCGTCATCGCGCTGCAGCCCAGAGAGTGGTTCTGTGTCCACACCCCCTGAACTTGTACTTGCTTCAGCCAATTACTTATCCTAATAAACCTGTCGAAGTCAAATCAACCTGGGTGTTCTAAGACTGTGGGGGAGGAGGAGGTCTACGAGCCTCGTCCTGCAGTTATGGTGCGTAGTTAAGGCTCAAAATAATCTTAACAGACATTTGAAGTAAAATAGAGGAATATCTAGCGGTGCATTATAATGTCCTTCGAGTTAGGGCTAAACGGAAGGAATAAGGAGGAATACAGACATTTTGCACAAAATTCCCCATTCCTTAGAAATCACTGGCAAGTAATATCGCATCGCAAAGGTTATATTTTCTGAATATTCTTATAACTTAATTGTATCCTATGTTGATAAATTTGCAGGCCAAATATATCATAGTTCATAGTTTAAACCGACTCCCTTATGAGGCTTGGGCAGCGCGTTTTCACTTAGTCGAGGTTGGTTTTCTGCTTTGTGCAGTCGTTCGCTCTAGTCTCCCCTTGGAATCCTTCGTAAGTTTTGTGCGGAACTTTTGTATTTCATAAGTGATGTGACTATTTTTTGTTTTCTTCCTGGGTCGTTGCATCATTTTACAATCTTCACTTTATTGAGCGAAGTACCTTCCATAATTTGAGTTAAACTGTAAACAATATCAGCTCCTGCCTTATGCCCCCGCGCGTAAACATCTTCACATTCTCTGTAAGGGTTAGTGTGAAGTTGATCAGCTGTTTGCTGCATGACATGCATTGGGATATTCGACAGGAACTGAATTTTACCGTTTCGCTTTCTTCCACACAGTATTCCAGTAATACCTACATAAGAATAGGTATACATGGAATTTGTGATATTTTGGCACTTGTCGATCTTTTGGCAGAAATATAAAATGGCCGAGGATGCTAGAAAATGGGCGTGTCCCCGCTGCACTTTCGAGAATTGGCCACGTTCCCTACGTTGCACTCTCTGTGACGCCCCACGGCAGACCTTATACCATCCAGTGGAGAACAAGTCACCTTGCATTGATACGAGCAACTCCAAGTTGTTCAGCGGGGGTTGGTCTTGCCCCACTTGCACCTATGACAACTGGGCCGCATCCGGCCGTTGTACTCAATGCGGCACCACTTCACCCCTTGCCTCCACCTCAAAGCAGCCCTCTACTGACTACTTACCTTCTTCTCCATCCCTCACGTCATTGGGTGTCGTTAAGTGGATCTGTCCTTCATGCACTTATGAAAATTGGCCGAAATCCAAGCGCTGTGTCATGTGTAGATCCTCTCCTCCACCATCATCTCTTGCCTCCTCTAGCAGCTGTACTATCACTTCCACCATCGACTGGATTTCTGCATGCAAGGCCGTCATCACGGGTGATTCTGATGTTCTTAAAAAGTTTATTCTCACTGCCGGATCTCTGTCTCCTCTCTCCTCTCGCCAACTCACCCCACAGGACTGTCAGATGCTGGAACAGTGGTCAAGTGGCGAGAGTAATGTCCTCAAACCTGGCCTTTCGCTACTTGACTTAGCGAGATTCTATAATCGGACCGAGTGGGTCAGTAGTCTTTCGGCCCTTTATCCGACAAGCTCTCTGACAAGGCCAGGTGCCAAGCGTTCGGTCTGCCAGTCAAGCGCTTGTGCAGCAAAGGAGTTGCGGCGACTCTTGGACTCATGTGTGCGTCAACGGAGGGGGTCATTTCGCTGCTCCTACCTTATTGAATTCGGTACCTTTTATCTCCCCTCAGAGATCAGAGATTTGCCCTGCTCATCACGGGAGGTGATGTTAAAAGAGCTCTGTGATACTGAGGTTCAAAATGGTTAGTTTTCTGCTTCATTAGACGGAATTCGTGATTGTATCCTTCATTTATTCTCCTCTTTTTCGTGTCCTCAGAACTGGAGGTTCGAAGCCAAGTGATCAATTGGTGGGTCGTTGAGGGACAACAAAATCAGCCTACCAGTCGACTTCTAGCCCTATGGAATCGAACTGACGGTGATTGCTTGCTGGATAGCCTTATGCAGGTATTTAAGTAGTTTTTAGGAGATCCAATATGTGGTGCTTTTGTAGGAGTTTCTCGTATTCGTGTCACACCTCGATTTCATAAAGTTTGAGGACTCTGTAATTGTAGGGCAAGATATAACTGCATTATTACATTGCCTTTGAGTTGATACCGTTGTGCTAAGGTCAGATTTTTCCGACTTGATTGATGTCACAGTTATGAAGAATGTTGTCACCCGACTACCTTTCAACCTAAATTTATTTGCAGTATGGAAAGATTGTAATGTAAGCAAAAGATTGCTGCTGAGTTCAGTTGCTTAGTTATCCGGCTGACATACGTTGGGGCTATGATGAACCAAGGAAAAGTATAGTTAGTTTACATAGAACTTTTCTTGTAGCCTCTTCAGCTGTTATTCATTTTATGAATCAGTTCAGGGCTCCCCTTACTTTTCTGACTGTGGATGTATCTGATTCGGCAGCCAGAACGCATTGAATCCACCATACTTGCACAGCTATTTCCGAACTTTCCAATCTACTCATAGGCAACTCCATGAGATAGAGAATATGACACTCATACCAGCCTCGTTCTTGGCGGTGGATTTGTGACTCTAGCACACCAACTTACAGTACTCAGTGTAGGCCAGTGCTAAAATGCGAAAGCAGCCTGTTTGCCAGACAGGATTATTTATAAAACTCATTTGAAATAGATCAATTATTAATTCTTCTGTCTTGACTGTTTCCAAAGAAAAAGTGAAGTGTGAAAACGTTTTGAACATCATTCAAATGCATGAAAAAGTTGACTTCTGCATAAGAGTAACTCAACCCTTGATATTTTCCCGACTACTCTGTGGTGAAAGCTTTCCACAATTGGCTTATGGAAGCAGTGAAACTTGCTTTTTACTGTTATTCACTATTGTATCATTGAATCTTATCAAAATCAATTACATGAAGTGTTGCTCATTCATATTTCATAATGTTTAGCAGATTCTTACCATAATCTTTTGCTTTGGCTTAATGCAAGATAACCAGATGAACGCTTTTACGAAGCTGTTAAATGTAATTGTTTTACTCGTTTGTATCACCTAGTTATACGATGTTTGTAGATCCACAACGGGTTTCACATTTATTTTCATTAGGGTGTACAATCTTCTGACGTTCATTTGTCATGTTTGGATTATTTGGGTCCTAACTTATCCATCACTGGAATCTTAATTATTGAAACTCGGAACACTGCTAGGTGTGCGTGATGCAGCTGGCATTCCAAGTCTAAGGCATCAGGCGAGATATCTTGTGGTTGAGACGGGCACGAACCTAACACGTGAGAACTATGCTGCTTCGCTTTGAGGCTGCACTTTGTGAAACCGCGTTTTAATCGATGGTATTCCGTCGTCATCATTCCCTTCTGCAGTCAGCGAACGTGGTTTTCATCCCGTTATCACACCCACACCTACACACATAAATGAGTCCACTGACTTAGTTCCTCTTTTTCGAATAGGCCTGCTGGGGAGTGTTCGACCAGCAGAGTACCTTGCGTCATGCGTTGACCGAGAGCATAAGAGCTTGCGAGGGGCAGTTCTACCGAATCTGGCGTGAACACGAAGTCCATCAGGCCGCTAGCCAATATCAACCGGATGAAGAGCAACTCCTTCGAGATTGGCATTCTGCTTTGACCGCAGCCAGTCTAACCCGTAGGCCCCTTTCCCTTAAAGAGGGAGTTGCTTTCTATTGGTTGATTGACAGTTGAGTCGAAGGGTAGGGCCAAATTCGGGAATCATAGCTGTAATGATTGCTGAAGGTTTTGCAGTCAATAAAGGGGTCGTACGATCGTACTAGGTGCGTTGGTTATTTGCGAAAACAATTAAATCAAAAGGTAATGTACTGATATAGAATTCCTTGCAGGTAGCATTTAAAGACCGCAGAAATATGGTAGTCCCCCCCAAATGAAAGATAGTTATTGGTACCGTAGGCATATTCATGAGTGATCCTCTCAACGAAATTCTAAACGTAACATTAAAAGGGGTTGGTATCGGAAGACCTAGAAGGCCAAATGTTGGGGTTTACACGACCACAAAATGACCACTTATTCCCTCCTATCTAGACCATATAGCGACACCGCTAGGTGTTCAAAACGTCCGCTGTTACTGCCTCTCAGGAGAATCGAGGACCATGGAGTAATGTTTTAGTTTTCTTATTCTAATCCACTTCGTTTTTCATTAAACATGCTAAGTGGTAGCTCGGGTGAGGAAATCTGAGCGTCACAGTTGTGAGCCAAATAGTAACTGCCCCTCTTTTCGTTATAAATGTCTTTGTGGACAGCACGTCTTGTGGTTGAATTTGAAGCATTAACCTAATCAATTAGCCAAGAGCCCTGGTATTGATGCTCTTTATCTGCTGTGCGAACTCAATGTTTCTATTAGTCAAGAGGTCGACAGCTCTTTTGTGCTCCGTGTCAGATTTGGAGCCTCAATTTTGGGGCTGAAAAAGTCTGTGATTTCTTAGGAATAAGTCGTTTTGCATTGGTAAACGCGTTGTACGCGATTTTTTTGTGCTATTTCACCACCATATAGTGCGTGTGGGTGCTTTTTTTTTGAAAAACGAAAGCCTCTTACGCCAATGCATCTCATGTTCGTGTATGTGAACTTTATAAGGTTATTTGATGGTGTCCTTGTTGTATTCTGCTGTCCGTGATAAGAGTTGTTTCATGGGGCAGTTGATTTCTTTCTTCTACTAGGTTCACCTCTGGAGCAAATTCACATCTTCGTCCTTGCGCACGTCCTCCGTAGGCCAATCATCGTATATGGTGTCAAGTACATCCACAACTACCGCGACGAACCAATCGGACTGGCAAACTTTGAAGGTCAGTAGTTGGTGTGGTCTGGATGGAGGAAGGTGTATTAACACCTGACAAGCTTTACCCCCAAAAAGACACCTGCTTGTGGTTGATTTGACATTCACATCGTTAACAGAGCATAGGGAGCCGAAATACTAGGGGAAGGTCAGAGTAAACATGCATTAGCATGGGTGGAAATATCGCATGATGTGTGGTTTAAAAGGAAGTGGCCTTATTTTTCAGCATACAGAATGACTGGCAGGTTAGAGGTATATGCGGCGTGAGCAGGGTAACGGATGCTATCTAGCAGAGAGATGAAAGTTTGCAATCGCCCTAATTGGGAACATGCGTTTTTCTGTAAAAATAAAAATGAATTCTTCCCTTTAGATGTCGACTATAATTTCTTTTACTTCCAGCTGCACTAGTTTCACTTGATCTTGTCTTTTGGGTGTGGCTTTTGGTTGTTTTTCGCTGCCCAACTTTCTGTCCACCTACACTACACCTACTGTGATAAGAAAAGCAGCGTCTATCCCTGTCATACGTAAACTTTTGTCCAGCATATAGCGTGTTGAGCTTCATGCTCAATAATAGTTTGAGGCAGTTGTTCATTCCTTTATTTTCTAATAGTAAAAGAAGACAACACGGATGTCAGTAAATCCAAACATACAACACCCTGTTTTAAAGTGCCACGACTGGAAAAGTATGCAGCTTGGTTTTAAATATCTGATTGAGAGAATTATGTAGTTGCCTCTTCTTTCATCGCTCGTCCGAATCTTGTTGCTTGCATATATGAGGATCATATAAGACAAACCGGGACTCTTAATTTAATAGGCATTCCATAAGATGGCAATTTATCATGCTGGTACTACACGCAGTGGAAACTGTCGTATCGGGGGCCGACGCTCATGTCGTGGTCCACTCCATACATCCTTGTTGGCTAGAGCGTAAAGCTCCCAGGTATCTAACCGTACAAAAAAATTCGGACACAGTAAGGTAATGGGATGTTCAGTAGCTCAGCAGTACAAACGTCACGAGGACGACCGCGTCTGTTTTTATTTGACAGTTTCAGTTGTGATAGCTGAATGAACAGTAAACATAGCACATCCATCCGCGATTACTTATAACTTGAAAAATTTGGGCTATGCTGGGTGTCTTTTTGTGTCGAAGTTACTTTTAGGAACAAAGCCTATTTAGAAGCTGGAGTAAGCATATCCATGTAAAGGGAACTCATTTTCCACTTCTAGGAAGAAGTTGTTTAGCTAAAAGTTCCCTTTACTTTTGAACCTTCCATAAGCATGGCTATAACAAACCCATTTATACAAATGTATCCCTTTTCGTCGTTCTCTCAAAAATTTTCGCGTTAATCTTACTTGTGCAGGGCACGAAGTATGCGTGACATTATGTATTCCACGTGACCTAAGAGTGCTGTCGTGCTGCGTGGCTTTCTTGTTCCTTCTTGGTGTCTGATGGACAATATCCTTTTGCTGAGCTACACCATTAACAATATCTTCACGCTTCATTTGTAAGGAAAATGTGAAGTAACAGTTCCCATTAGCTCTCGATATCGTAGCCACGCACCTGCTGAGTGCCTGTTTTCCCGAAGGTCGTTTGTCGTTGGATGGTTTTTTTGAACCGATCTGTAGAGCTCTGGACAATCTATGGGTTCGTAGTTCTTCGTTTGCGAAACTAAAACCAATCATTTTTCAAGTATATCCCACTTAATGTAGTGGTTATATGTTACTGACTATTTCTAATTTTGAAAGACCGTTAAACATTTTTGCTTTTGTTTATGACGTTTTGATGGATCAGTTTTGTAATTTTTTATAAGTCTCTTGGAATGTTGATGCGTACAGCTCGAATATTAAAAACTCAGGCAGACTCCCCAAACTACTGTATTATTTCTTATGTTTATTGGTTAGTTTTCTGTTTGTTATGCGTCGATAGCATGTCTACTGCGTCTGCAACCTCCTGTTTTATGTTGGCTCAAAGCTGGTGGCGTTTTCTTGACGTAGTACTTGCCTGTTTTCTTTCCTCAAGAATGTGATTGTGCTTTGCTTTACGACGTGTACGCTGTTTTGTAGAACCAAATCACATGACCTTATGCAACTCTGTTGTGTTTAGAGCCTTCCCTCCGCTTTGCCATCTGGCAAGTTTTCCGTGTTTTAAAGTCTTTTGAGATTCCTGGAAAGTAGGGGACTGAGAAACAAATACGTTGTTGCAATGATATAGGTCGCTCTTCAGTTAAAATGAGACCCATTTTTATAAGTCGATTTCCGCCTGATACTTATTCAAGCACCCATGTAACGAATGAATAAATAGCCTTTTCCAAACTCAGATCGAATTGAGAGGATAGTGCACTTGTCCGTTTGGCTGAATGGAATGGAGTTAATTTTTAAGAATCAAGGTCATCACTAGGAATGATTCTGACGTACCAATTGTCATAATAAAAGTCACATTGAAATCTCCCAGGCGGGATTGCCTTTGGCTTATCGTCACTTGGTCAAAAACTCCTGGTTATTGGATAGTGAAATATCAAGACCGACGACAAACAACTTTTCTTGTCGATTTTTGCCAGTTTTTAGATTTATTTTCGTTGACTGCTACTTTGCTTTATAAAATTTTTTAATTGTCGAATTTTACTATTTTGAATTTGTGTTTGACTGCTGCTTGATAGAATAATCTACATTATTTGTTGTTGTTCAGACTACTATCTATCCATTACGGGTTCATAAATATCAATTCTATGTCCAATTGGGATGCTCCTACTTTTCACTGTTCCTGTGCCCCATAAAGATCTTCATTCTGACTATCAGCATGTTTGAATAATCGGTTGATGGATAAGTGCAAAATGGGGGTAAACTGTACTTCTCACAGTCGATTATGGTTTTCCCCTTTGCTGTTCAGGGGTTTATCTTCCACTGCTCTGGGAGTCCACCTTCTGCTCCCGCGATCCTGTAATCCTCGGCTATACACGAGGTCACTTCACCGCCCTCGTTCCTATCGAGCCACCTCGCAATCCTGCTTCACCCGCATCTACCTCCTCCTCCTTATCCTCTGATGGCTCCTCTGTCACCCCCGCCTCAACCGTTACATCTACCGCTTCTTCCTCTGCAGCTGCCGCTGTTTCAAAATCGGAGGGGGAGATGGAGGATTGCGCTTCAGCTGAGCGGTGCGATCCGCTCCACCTTCCCGCTGTCTCTGAATGCTCGATCTATCTGCCCCTTTTTGATCGACACGGTACTCCGCTGCCGATCCCCTTCGCCTCAAAAAGTGCTGTGGTAGGCTTTGCGCTTTTTCCATCATCGATGTTGTCACCTTTTTATCAGATGGCTTTTCTTATTGTAAATGCCTCATTCACTTCTTCGTGTTCCTTCCAATGAGTTCACTACTCTCTTCACCTTTCATTCCCATAAGTACTGTAGTTAGTCATTGTTAATCTCGTCCTTCTGGTGGTTCCTCCCCAGGCTCTGTCAACTTCGCATTCTTAATACTACTCTTATTCCATCCGAAAGGCGCCAAATCATCGATTAGATATTACTTTTTTTCACTTGAGTCACCCATAGTACGATTTTCAATCTGCCCCTTTTTATTTTCCATTTATGCAGCTTAATGGGCTTCTCGTCTTTCTCCTCCACCTTCATATTCTTGCTAATCTTGTGGTTCCATCCAATAAATCTGCGAAAAGGTGATAGTGCAGTTTTCCCTTTTCTATCTTTCTGCCAAAGTGATGCTCATTCATTCACATACGCTGTTGTGCGTTGCTGTTTCTGTGCATCGCTACCTCCTTTATGACATCGCGGTCATATCAGGCGAACGTCAGCCCTGCTACATAATAAGCGACAGGGTTGGTCGGATCGAGCACACCTCAATGCTGTCCATTTATAAGGGTTGCCTATTTTCTGCAGTAATTCTTGTATAAACTATCGAAACACTTGCTCAAAATGGAATACCTTCGCAGTTTGTACGGAATCGCCGAATCCCACTGCTGATTTTGTCATAACTTTAGGTCAATGCGATGTCTTGTGTTGGTTTTTATTTCATTTCATTAAAATTGTAAAATGTGTTGAAAAAACGTCCATTGACCAAAATGTTTGGGATTTTTAGTCATTTTTTCCTAGGTTTGAAACTTGAAGCTTCGTATGAACATGAAAAAAGACTCTTCCCAAAACTACCGTTAAATTGATGCCTGATGTTGATTTGGAAAAGCCAACTTGAATTGCGATGATTCACATTAGTCCTAGAATTTTTTTGAGGCCTATCTTAAAATCGCTTGCTAAATCAAGGTTTGTAATGGCGGAAAATGTTGTTTCTCATTTTATCCTTAGAGGAAATCCTCTTTCACGATTGTAAGCCACCTTTAAGGAGGAAAACAATTCACAGGATCATTCTAGGTGGCAACTCCTTCAAAGGGAATGGCATGTCCTTTCGTCGTCTTTCATAGATTTGATGTATTCGTGCTAGAGCTCAAAATGGAGACAAGGTAGATTTGGATGGTGGCTAGTTTATCCATTTTGGCACTTTACTTTCACCACATATATATTTTAATCATAGAATCCATAGTAAAAAGGCGAATTCACATTTCATAAAGCTTTTCTGATCATTCGCAAAATGAAATTTTGGCCGATGTTTGCTCACCTTCATTCGGCCTCCTACCACATTCCAGTTTGTCTAAAAAGTCGTATCATGGAACCGACTGTCAGAAGTAGATTAATTGGATCAGATATTGGCGTCGAAGCTGGGTTTTTATTTGGTATGTGGAGCCTTCGGTAGGGGTGCAGAGTAAATATCTGTTGTGAGGTACTGCTTAAAAATTGTAAGTGGACTTCGTGTTTATTCCATTATCGCGCATTTCAAAACACAAGCTCTCGCCAAATTGTCGTGGATTTTGGAAAGGCGGTTGTCGTGTTTGATGACATGTTTATGAGACGTGATGTCATGAAAGAAAGATCTAAAAATGTGCGCAAGATGATAATGTGAGCCCTATGAAGGAGATGCCCATGTCTAGAGACTCACAGAGTACTTGAGCCTGCTTCTCGTCAGGCGGGTGGGTAGCACCTCTACGTTCACTGAATGCCTTGCTAAGAGGAGACGGTGAATTGAACTACCACTTCCCTTTGCAGGCCCCAAGCGATACCCAACTCCTTCGTGATCGGCTGGAGACGATGTCGACCCGTCGGGGTCTGCTCCTGGCTCGTCTGTGTCTGCCAACAAGGAGACACTGCTTAGTAGAGGACATCGTGAGGGACTGGCTTCTCGTTTATCGCAGGATGGCTGCAACCACTCCCACGCCTTCTCCTGCTTCTGCTAACGCGACTGATGCCAGTGGGAGTAACGGCGTGGGGGTCTATGGTGGTAGACATCCCTTTGATTAACTCGGGGAGTACTCGTCCCTCCCCTTCCTTGGCTGTGACGTCACAATCACTCACCAGCATACTCATTCTGTGCCTATTTTGCAAGAGAAAGTATCAGATTTCACTGTACAACCATTTTAGTTTGACCGGATACCTATGAGCATATTATTTACATTTTGTATTAGAAGGACAAATGCATTCTGCCATTTGATGTCTGGCCTTGTGCTGTGGTTGAATGCTAGGGTTTGTACTGGAGTGCTCCACCGAAGTGATGGCGAAAGCTAACACCGCTTAATCTTATTTCTCAGATTGGTGCGGACCTGGTGCATACCTCTTTGTTTGACATCAAAGAATCATCGTTTTGTGAATCGAATCCGTGCAGATGCTGGCGAAAACATCGAACCGTCTAGGCTCTAAAAGTGAAACTTCAATTAAGCGACTTGTTTACACACTTCTGCTGCACTTTAGGACGAGCAGAAATGAATGTGTCTCGACAGGCAGCACTCGAGGCGTCTGCAGTGGTGTTTAACGCGACATCTTTAACTTCAGCCATCCTCCTGCTTTCGAGGAAATGGAAGTGATCGGTCGAAAAGGAAGTGTTTCATTTGCCTAGTTCTTCTCTTTCTTGCATGCACGTAGATGATCCAACAAGATTGCATCTTTTCAGGTGTCAATGGTGAATTCTGGCCGACTGCATGATTTGTCGATTTGGACGATTTGTTGCGTGTAATTTTGGAATTCCAGTTTTTTGTGTTCTGATCGTCAGAGCACTACTAGAAAGTGTACACTAACATTAAGTCACCTGAATCATTCATGCCACATTGTGTGAAAGGAAAAAGCGAGCTTGATTCATAAGTTGACGTAATTAATCTGACTTCTTCGAAACAAACCTTCATTTGTCCTGCCTAGATTGCAAACTCGAGACCGCCAGGCCGCAGAAGACAGAATTGTCCCCGATCAGTTGCTCATGCGCGGCATCTTCAGCGTGGGTTCTCACTTTTCAGAGACTCAATTTCAGGTTTTATCCATCTTCACTTTTGAAGACACAACCACATGTCTGGTGTGGTGTGATTTGGGGCTGCTGCGTTCATGTGCCCTCCATCGAACTCGCCGATCCGATTGTTAGACAACCCCACTTTTGTATCTAGCACTCTCACCGATGTTGATGCATTCACGTAAGGTAGTTCAATTTTTTCTATCACAATACATTCCCTCCACTCACATCGTCGTAGTTGATGAACTAAGGATGAAAATGAATAACTATTGCTCCATTACCAACCACTGGAACACCGGAAGTTTCTATGATGCTCTATTCACAGATATCAGGCTAACTTGACTTAGATCACCTTTCAATAACAATTTTCACGGGAATATTTTGTTTGTCCGGTGATGGAGAGAGTTTTGTGCCTAGAAATATATTAACCGCGGATCTCACAGGACTAGATGACTCGTCAAGGTGGAGTGTTACTTGGGCATGTGTCAAAAATGAAATCCTCCCAAAGCCTTAACTCCGCAGAGCATATGTCGAAGTCATCTAGTACCATGTTTGTGAATAGAATCTAGAGAAAGCTGACCCGGGTTTCAGCACGACCTCAGATGTAAAACTTTCACCCATTTATCTTGTGTGAATTTGTGCTTTTGTGTTCCACCTGCCGGCAGTTCAGCCCCATGTACACCTTTTTTTGACTCACGCGATGTTAGGGACAATAGTTCATTGCAAATTGTAAACAATCCTTCAAAAACTGAAATGAAAGCATATTTTGAATACTTTCAGGCGTTCAGAAGTATGACTAAATGAGGCAAGTAAAACAAGGGAATGGGATGTATTATTCATTGCCTTGCATACAAACGCCCTGGATGTTTTTCCCAAATGTACCCCGCATGCTTCGTGAATTATAGGTCACAATTTCCCAGGGTCACAGCTTCCTTCCGTCGCGTGGTTACATCACACACACACGCATGGAGGGTGTAAATACAGCACATATTTAGTGATTGAAAAGTGGTTAACTTGGCATTCCGTCCATCGTCTCACTTTTCTGGTGCTAAACTTGTTCGCCATCCAGCATCACTGATGGAACGTGACCCCGACGGTGTGAAGCCACCCATTGTCCCCAAAGTAATTCGCACTTGGAGTTCTGAGGTCAATAACAGCTTCAATGACTGCTGATTGGGTCTCTCCCTAGGCTTGTTCTCATTTTTACTTTGTTATGTAGGCTGCTCACTGTTTTCAAACGTACCTTCCGATAATCTGTCAAAACTCTTTAAAAAATTTCTTGCAACTTTTGAATATCCTCCCCACCGTGGAGCATCGAAGTATCAGCGGAGCGTCTAACTAAGAAGGCGCAACTACGTGACAAAACAAATCCCGGCCTAACGAATTTAAGCACAGTGACAAACGGATCACGCAGACAGCTCTAGAGGCTGGTGAACACCCGGCCGAGTGGGAGGCAAAGTGAAGAAAGGATCGCCTAGTTTGAGTGGCGAATATATTGGCGACATTAAGCGCCTTTGTTATCATTTTCCCTTATCCGAACGGACCGGTTGAGTCGACTCTGAATCTAAAGTTGGACGATTTGAGGGCTGGAGAACGTGCAGTGAGGTGAGGCTATCCAGGCGCATCCCCTCACCTCTCGCAATTGTTTCCTACCTTTCGTTCGCACAATGACCAAGCCACTATTGCCAAAGGAATTCGACGTAAAAGCTACTCCAGTGTTTGCTGCTACTTATCTGGATGCAGATTCATTTCATCTAGACGTAAGTTTACCTCAGCTCCTGGATCCTCCAAGATCAATGTACAATTATGACTATTAAGATGACTAGGAGTTTGTTAAGGTCAAATACACTTTACCCTTCTAAACAGAGTCAAACTGTACTTTATTTTCAAAATGACAGCGCAAAACAGGAAATTGAAATGATGACATCCACTTGGTTATGAATACAAGTACCCAAGAAACTCTAAATGACTTCACCAAAAAATGAGCGTTCACGTATAGGGAGCAAAAGCTAAGTATAACAATTTCTGAATTTAGTTGCATCCAATTGGTTTGATTGAAACCAATTAATTATACCTTGCAATAATTGAATGCATATTTTAGTAAGCGGAGAAAAAATGCGGTTGTGGTTATAGTATTTACTCTGAAGTAGCCACCTTCTCTGAGTGTGAAATTGGTGATTGCACAATCTGATGCCTCATTTTGCTAAACCTCTGATCCTTGCACTTTAAAAATGCATATTCACGAAAATAGGAAAATCTTTTGGGAAGATGAATGCTGAATTAACGATACGTCGTTTGTTCAAAGCGCAGTTAGACTGCGTAGGCCCTTCATCCTCGCTAGGGGTGTCAGTTACCACTTTATTGTCATTTCTCCACCCATTTCGCCAGTCCTTTTGGACCTTCATAAAAATATCCTGCCCAGGCTTATAGTCGTGAAAAGTCTTCGACGAGACCTCAAGCATTGTAACCTTATCTCAACTTTCAAGTGGCAGCGATTCAAACAGATGAATAAAAAATAAATTGGATGTGCTCTAGAACCTCGAGTCTTTACAGATGTTGAAAGAAGTCATAATGAGGCTCCTTGGGGCAGTAGGGCTTAGGACCGCTAGCCCAGCCGGGAGGCCAACCCACCCTGCGTTAGTACAATGGTGGAACACCTAGGTGGCCCCATTACCAAAAATGCGAATTAAACTAACATCCAAATAACGCATTAGGATAATACTAGGGCAGAAAATGTATTGTCGATGTACAGGAGGGCTGGGGTGGGAGGGCTACTGGTAACACTCGGAGGTCATGCTGCCCTCTGGAAGTACAGTCGCGGGGGATTAAGTGCTCACGTAACCAAAAAATGAGTTAGAAATAACCAAAGTGAAAGTCAGATGGGTGTCTGCTTCGGATATTGTCCGTATGTGGTGCGCCAAAATACGTTTATTTATTTTAAAAAGACGGGCTTTATAAATTATGGTGAATTTTTTCCGAGCATTACTGATATCCAACCACACTTGCAAAACTCTGCAACAGGCTTTCAATGCGCCATCCAGAGGGTTGTAATAAAATGGTACACTGATTTCACTATTTTCTTCTTTGACGACTTTCCTACAGCCACACCAAATAAGCCCATAAGTACTCATCATACCTTAGACGAAAAATTATCTCCGTTGCCCAGTAGAAAATACGCCATTTAATGTCCTTAAAAGGAAGAGAAAGCGAATTCATTCGCCCTTTAAAAGCTTCCACAAAATACAGTTGCAAAGGGTTTGCATCTCCCCTTGTCGTGCGGCATGCACTTATCCACGGTCATTGAAACAACTAGTCTCACATGAATTTTACTGTCTGCACAATGTCCCAGTCACTGGCAGCCAATTCCAGAGATGATGGCACTTCTTGTGTGGCTTCACGCCGGATCGCGCGACACCACTGTTGTCAATACATCTGAACTTGACATTGGCTTGGATTATTTTCATGGGTCAAAGTAGGTGACCACGACCTCGAATGAAACATTTGAAGTATCCTATCTACACTCAGTCCGGGAGCTTACATACTCGAAGTGTTGATGGTGCAGTTCTGGCATCTCAGCAGCAACTTATTTGCCTCATGATTTAACAAGAAAGCTTGAACGAGTGTGTCAGACTCTAAAATACAGTCCACTTTCTGTCTTCAGCTCAAGCGGTGTTTCCACGCAAAAGACTTGATTCGTGTCATTGACTAAGTTTCTGTTATCACTTTGGATCAAATATCGAGGGTAGTAGGGTAGGTCGGAACCCATTTCCCAGTAAAACGCAGGCTGAGAGATTCTCCTTTGTTACGTCCTGTTGTTGTGCATGCTTATTCTTACCAGTAGAAAAACAACTTTAAAAAGATAGTATTAACAAAACTAATGGGACAGAATCTGATTTCAAAGAGAAGCTGACTAGGTAGCATCACGACAGGAAAATAAAAGTATTGCAGGCGAAAAGTTAGGGACAATGACCCCCAACCTCAAAGTTAGGCAATGAGATGTTTTATTTTGAATAGGCTATTGAAACACCAATTGCTGGATGTTCAATGCTAATTTGATAGTTAATCCCCTCGATGGGCGTTTCAACGATCGAAATTGCACCACTACTTGAGGATCACACCAAGCTGACCTCTTCTAAGCAGTAAGTCCATACCACTGCTTTGGAGGTTAGCCCCACACCTATCATCTTCGAGATGTGGCTGAAATGAAAATACGCAGAGAAGTGAAGCAGAATGTGCCAATAAATGGATACCCATAGTGAAGTGGACTAAGCACTACTAAACTGCATGGCTCCCCACAGTCTATCTCCACTGCACATCATGTTTACCCTTACGACTAAATTTAACGGAAACTTTTACGCTTAATAAGACAGAGATTAGAGAGACAGCACGTAAAATAACGAATATGATTTATTTTAACAATTTCTGCAACTCAAACTACTGTTTCTTTGTCTTTTGCCCTTTTAACCGTCCGGTGGGCACAGAGGCATTGCATAGTGGTTGGAGAGCGAGACCGAGGAGGATGATCGCGTGGCAGACGTGTAGAGTGGCACTACTCAACACCGTGGATGGATAGACATTCCAGGACATCTCGATAAGTCCGAAGATAAGGAGCCTTAGATACAAGGATACAGCTCAGCAGCTCATGATGCCGCGATTAACACAATCGCTACTAGCGTCATATATACGTGGAACTCCGTTTTATAGCTGAGCCTAGCTTTACGAAAATGTGGTATGCGCTGTTAATAAATTCAGCTGAACCGATTGCACCACACGGTGTTACAAACAGATTGGTTGATTTTAGAGCACCAAAAAAGATGAAGAAGCCCCTTGGTTTAAGGATAGCTACAACGGTTGGATTGGTCTGTGCAATAGTGCAAATTTCAGTGTCACGCCAGAATTATGAAAGGAACTGGACCGTGATGATCAAATAAGTTCTCTAGTGCACCGAAATAAAATCTCTTAATATGATAAACAGTATAGAAATATGGAAGCTAAATCCACCCCCTGCTTACCTCACGGAATCCGAAAGTAGTGCCACCGACCACAGGATAAAGGGAATGGAGTGGTAGTACCAAACGTAAAATTGGTAATGCAAGGAACGACTAAATGCGATACCAATGAAGTTGGAAACAAACATCGGATAAAGTACATCTAAAAGTAAAACAAATTTGAAGCAAAACCAGTATCACAAAGGCAAAATAAACAAATTCAGGGAGATTCAACCTACCCTCAGCAATAATTTTTTGCTCTTGGGAAGGTGGAAGTGGTTGCAAGAATGTTTTAAATCCTCCACAGGATCTAAATGAGAAATCGAAGAGTGAAATAAGAGAAAAATATAGCTGGAAATAGGGCCTTACTTTAAACTAAAGGAGCGTCTTAAATGAAGGACTAAAAAATCCTACCTACTGAATTTCATGAGGAAGAATGAAAGCAAAAGAAGATGGATGACCAGCAGGGCTGCGTGAAATCGTCGGTCAAGAAAAAGTGCTTCGGGAATGACTCGCCAATTTACTGTCCATTTGTACATGAACTGCCGACTGAAATCAAAGGCGCGACTGAAGTAGGCTTCAGAATTGCGGAAGAAGAAGATTGCTCCCAAGAGAACCTAGAAAAGAGCAGAAGCATTATCAGTTTTTCGGGTAGTATTAACCCTGAAAACAAATTATATTGATGACGTTATGGTGACAAGTGCAATAGATAACTACCTGGATAATACCGCATTCAGCCAGGTGCCCAAGTGTTTCATATACACCACGGTATTTGAGCAGAACAAGGAGAAAACCGGGTGAAAAAAGCAAAATGTTCATCTTCACCCCAACGGCCATGCTGCGTTTAGCAAAAAAAATAATTAACACATGAATTAGATAATATCTAATAAAACTGGACCACAAAAACTACCTGAAGAATACAGCTGCGCAAGAGAAGTGATCGTAAAGGCACCAGTTTACTGATGCGTAAAGGAAAAACATTGCCCAAGGATCATTGAAAAGTCGTAACAAGTAAATAGAATGCACCCGATACGAGGCAAAAGCCAAAATAAGGATAGGAAGTAAGGGGACCTACAGGAGAGAAAGTACGAGTAGTTGAATTACCTTTCTGAGTTTCCGGTAGATATTGAGAACTAAGACCATGGTTATCGCATAAAGACCTGTGAATAGACACTGGGCTGCAAATATGTTTTTGCCGTGATCTGTTAGAAAATACAGAAGGGAATAGATGTAAATATGCCCAGCGGGATAACTAGAATGGAGGATTAAGAGGTTACCCTATTTCCTTACACACAGGGCCCAGTTCGGCCGATTAGTTGGTCATAATCACGTGTCCCATTTAGGAAAACTTCCGACTGTTGCATATAAGCGACCCAGTCAATTTCAGTATCTAAAAGGCTTATTTAAATACTATATTGTACATGCAACACTGTGTAACACGAATACACAAAGTGCTAGATCCAATACCCAAACTATTGGCAAAACAGTGATGACAAGCGGTGGGGAAAAGAGAATGTTTTTCCCTATAATAAAGTATTTTGTTTTGGCTAGCATTGTTTCTGGATCTAGCACACTGCTAGGCTACTTTAGTGACGTGCAACCAGGCACAAACTCAGTCATGCATCTTATTGGTTAATATCACATGACCTATTTGAGCGCTCTAGGTCAATAATGTGACAGTAATTAAGCTATAACCTTAATGCTTCGCTTGTTTTCCAGTCCCTACCTGTTGGCATCTCAAAAATTAAATTCCTTTGCTTAATGAATGTCTTCTGGGACTGGCATAAACCAATGAGAATTACTTCTTTGCTAAATATCAGAAAGAAGGGAAGTTTAATGCACATCTTTATCTAAGAATAAAATTTTAATCCTCAGCTGGTGCTTTTTATCGATGTACTTTCAATGCATGCTATAAACGTAATTATGATTGCAAAGGACCATACCTCAAATGTGATTAATTCTTTCGAAGTTTATATGGATAATTGCTGGGTTCATTTATTTTCACGTCTCCTTTGAGGCTAGTGGTTATAAAACGTTTTAAAAGATAACACCAAATCAATGAGTTTTGAGTCGAATTATACCAAGACATTGATATATTAATAAGTAGTAATGTATTCCCGTTGTTATAAATTCATGGGATTTGGTTGTTTATTATGAATGTAGTTGCTATTTCTGGAGCCAAGTTGCCAGCTGTACATAATGAACTAACTTAAAACTGACAACAAACCTTGTTCAGACACATCTTTGTCATTAATACTTTACTTCTAGGAGGCTGTCAGCATGGCCCGGAGATCATGTTGCAGAGCAGAAGTACGATCTGGGAACAATGGAATGCCAGCACTGTTAAACCCAGCTGAACGTAATTTAAGGTCATTATATTGTCACCGATATCACATAATCGGCTTAACCACCTGTCATTTTCGAGTTCAGGTTAAAAAGACTTGAATAGGACATCCTCTACACCGTAAGCTTCAGCGTCTATTCTGACCCAACAAAAAGGTTGAGAAGATATACGCATAAATAAAGGGCTACACCATCCAGTGGAGCACTACTTAGGGGGACTAAGTAGCCCAAACCATATCACACTGTCAGTAAAATCACTCGCTAGTTTTCATTCCTTCATGACATAAGTTATCGCTGCCGCCTAAGTAACAGCAATTTTGAGTTGAAAAGTCAAAAAGTCATAAAATACCCTTTAAGTAATATCGAAGTCACGACAAAAAACCAGCTTTCATTGACACGTTCAGCACCATTCCCGTGCCTATTAGTAAACACGTCTGTTCACCCCAAGCGTACACACACGCACAATCTTCACTATCGAAAGCGCTAGATCACATGCGCCATCCATGGCTCCAGCACAATTCGTCTTCGTAAGCAGCCACATTAAAAATTGCATTTCATAGCTCATCCTCTTTTTAAATGTAGGTTTTAAGCGAATTCACATTAGATGAAATTTAGCCTGTGATACCACGACCAGTACAGCCCAGAAGACAGGTAAGCGACCCTCCTGTTTGACACCGAATAAGCGATAATTCTCATGTCAAGTGTGTTTATGCGAATGGGAATTATGGTTAATAGCCTCCGCATCATTTTTAGTTCCTGAGTTTATAACATGATTGAATCGTTTCTAGTTAAATTGACAAGAATTATACTGTTTTATTACTCAAGACTGGTGCGGACTTCTATAAATTCATGAAATTGTATTGTCAAATCTTAATAAGTTGTAGTGCCCCTAGACTTCTCTAAAAACGAAAGAGGTCATAATAATAGGTTAGAATATGCATTACTAACGTCGAAAAGGGCTAGGCCATGCCGCTCAGCAAAGTACAAAGGAGGAGCCTTACCTACGCCTTAAGTCAAAACGATGAGTTAAACAACTAATCAAAGTATTACAAAGTGGTACATGTTGCATAAACATTTAGCCACCTCAATTTTGGTACAACAATGAGATTAGTTCTATCTTTTCAACCAAAATACGAGCAGTTTCATGTCTATGTAACTCAGACTCATTAATTTTAACTGGTGAAAACCAACCAACATGTACCGTTGATTCTTAATTTGCTCAAAATGTGGGAAAACCTCGGCCAATTTACCCAAGCAGGATGAAGTACCCGCCAGTGATTGGATGGCTCACTTGCCCGAGAAGGCTACTCACGTCCCGCTTTCCCAGATTGCTATACCCGGTAAGCCTTTATTTCAAGGTAATATCAGCTCAAACCACTTCTCCTTATAATCTCTTTTACGATTAAGTCATGAACTAGTTTCATTTGAAATTTCCTCAATTATATGACAGAAATGCAACTGACTCCCACGATGTAAAGTCACCTAATGAATCTAAATATAAATGTTCAGCATCCGAGTCTTTCATGAAGACAGAGGGAGTCATCACATCAGGCCAGAATGGGTCTCGCTTATTGGTATGGCCTATTTAGAAATATCAAAGCAGATAATACTACATTTAATCTCTTTGTCGTTATTCCCTAGGAACACACAATTCGGGGAGCTACGGCATTCAGGAATCCTCTCCACTCTCCCTTGATATGAATTATAAATCCCTAATCAAGGTTCTCGGCCTCTTCTTTAAAATACCCTACTTCAAGTGGTCTGTGACTCAAAAAACCAATTTCACGACTCAACTCCAGTCAGGAATTCGTTACTTCGACATGCGAGTCGCGATAAAGAGGCAATCCTGCGTGGGCTTACTCTCGAATTCCTCCATTGATATTTATCCCTGCTTCTTCCTTGTCCACGGGCAGTATGCCAACAGGGTCAGCGAGGAGTTGGAAACAATTAAGAGCTTTCTAAAACACCACCCTAAAGAAGTGGCCATAATTGACTTCCAGCACTTCTACGGATTGGACGAATCTTTAAAGTCGATATTCAAGGACCTGATCAAAAAAGTAAGTCCCACTTGCAGACACTGGACTTAAGTTACTAGGTGCTTGGAGAAATGGTGGAGCCTTATGGGAGTCAAATCCCTTCTCTGGCTGAAATGTGGTCACTCAAAAAGCAGGTCATCATTTTGGGCTATGCGAAGAGTTTTGACGAACTTGAAGACGACATTTCAGTGCAGTGGCCAAGGTCTGCTATTAGGCAACCGTGGCCTAATACGAGGAATCCTAAAGTGTTGCACACTTTTCTTTCCAAGAGCTTCAAGTTAGTGTCTTTTTGTTCCGAATTTGTTCAGCCACAATAAAATTTCACCTTATGGAACCAAGGGAATTTGAGAGGCTTGAAAATTTGAATAATCATTACTTTAGATTGAGGGTGAGAAAACACAGCTTGATCCGGTGCTGCAAGTCTCTGTGATCGCTAAACAGGAATGAGATTTGTTAAAAGACACTTTTATGAAACTTCAAAAAGAAAGAAGTGTTCCTACCATAAAAAATAATTCATTTAACCGGTTGGTGGATTGGAAGTCTAGTTGTCATGGTCTAAGCAGTTCCTCCATCTCCACAGTAAGTTGTCGATTACCTAGTGGTAAAATTCCTCACAACTACACTTCGTCAAGATGCTGCGCCAAATGTTTGTCCGACCCTTCTGGACTGAACATAGATGAAGGCGAAGTTGTTAAGTACATATGGTATGATTTTCGAGAGCTGCTAGCACTCGGTTCCAGCACCGAAATGGTTTCACTACACAGCTCATGCATAATTCAATGCTTACCAACCTATCTGTGGTTGTCGAAGAAGTGAATAGTCACAAAACGTGTGCCTTATGGAATTAAGCATGTAAATCTACACTGATGCTTCCGAGCAGTTCATCAATGTATTTACTGTCATTTTCAGCGATTGGATGCAGAAAAGCAGACCGGTCTACTTTTTCGTCTTCCAAGGTATCCTCTCCCCAAACCTGGACTACATTCTCTTCAATTTCACAAGCGGACTGGAAAAACTAGCCAGACTTGCCAACACTGTTGTGGGAAAGTGGTTAGACGGATTGAAACATCTGCGCGGCATTGTCATTACGGACTTTTCTGTCCTCGGCTTTCCCGGATTTGCTCGCAAAGTCTTTTCCATGAATTGGTAAAATTCACGTTATGCATGAGTATGCAGCTTTTTGTTGAATTGCACCCTTAATTCAATCTCAATCTCTCCTGATGATCTACTCGGGGGTGAGCTGAAGCAGTTTTTAGAGCGGTCATGTTCAAGAACTGGATGAATTCAAGAGGCTGGGTCTTTAAGCGGAATTTATATTTATATCTCCTACGATAATCCTCCATTAAAATGCATTTAGCCAGTTTTGGGGAAGACTTAACAACCCATTTTCCACGTCAAAAATCCTCAAGTAATCTAATTCTACTGATTCACTTGACCCGTATTGAAATCCATGCACTTCCCAACATCCACCACTTAAGCCATCTGTACACGAGGCAAAAGGAGAGAAAAGCTCCTCTTCTTTTAGAAGAAGAGGCTCTTCCCATTTGTTCAGGAGAGACTCGGTTCACAGCCCACCGCGCACCGCGCTGAAGAATTCTGGTCTGTCACCTTGGTAAACGGGGTCGGGCCGAAATGCCGCACTATATGTGCGTCGGCAGTTGGGCCGCAATTTTCTGCAGTGAGTGACTTCGCCGCGTAAACCGTTGAATTAAAAACCTCCTTATTTGCTTGTGTAGATATACTCAACAACGCAGTAGAAGGCCCTACGGAGGCTAAAATCATAATTGAGGGAAGAAGAGAGGAGGAGGAGGGCAGAGGATGAGCAGTAGAAGTTTTCGGCTTATAAACAACACCATCCCCCTCTTCCAAGCATTCTTCCATGTTAAAAAATTCAACAAATTAGGTATACGCTAGTCGAACGGTGCTGCAGACAGCAATTTGATTAGTCTCAAGTCCAAAATAGGTAAGCTTAAGGATTCTCAAGCGGGTGAATAGGGATTTTCGAAACCTCTGGTTACACCAAACAGTTTTGGAGAAATATTGTAAAGGCGTTTTAACAGCTCTATTGATATCTAGGGCTACATAAAAGATTAAAGTAAAGAATTGATGCTCCAAAACTGACGTTAGAACAGACAAACAAAGCACTGACTGGTGTGAGAAACCGCAAAACGCGAATTTTAAGATGGCGGAGATGATAACGACTCATGGGTGCTGTATAGACAGGCAAAATTTGGCCTTAAGGTGGATGAATAAACAAAGGGTATTTAGAGGTCAAGGCCGAGTTCACAATCAAGTCACAAGCTTCCCTTAAATGGGAGTCTACTATCAGTACACAAATGTCCAAAGTCTAGTTTTACACTTGTGCTCTTCAATTTCCGTGAGTTGTGCCAACAGCCTTGGTGGGGTGGACATTTGGCCACATTCATAGTCCCTCAGCCCATCCGCACGCTAGTAGAGAAACATCCTTCTACGTTGTCATGCCCAACTGTAACCTTCAGGAAACCTGGGAGCGCTGAAACAACTTATACCACGTTTTAAAGTAAATTAGTATTTTAGGAAAATAACTTTAAGCTGCTAAAATAAACTGACAAAATTAAGTTTGCAAAGAAAAACAAACAATCCAAACTAATTGGAATATCACAGTACAATCAGAGGAGAATTAGACTACTAAAACTTTATAGGAATTTAATTTGCATATTTGTAAAATGGAAACAGAGGGGAGGGACTTGGATACTCAATACCTTAAAATGAAATTCAAATGATTAAGGTGGCATATGAAAATCAGCACAAATACAATTAGCAGATGAAATTCCCGGCAGAAAAGTAGCACAATTCTATTTAGCCATTATTTTGGTGGTTGCAGAGCGAAGAAAAATCTGATTAAAGCTTAATTCAAAATGTGCTTCTATTACGTGACTCGAAAGCAAATTGTGCCGTTTCAAATACTAGAAACAATAATGCGACAATTCCCAAGACCTTGTCACTAAAAGGTAATGGATGTGTAGCGCCGGAGGACTTCCATGAAGATGAAAGAGGGTATAATACTTGAGCAGAATATGTATCAACGACGTAAGGTAGAGCTAGAGAGGGAGCTAATGGCGTGGCTCGGAGACCTGGCCACTCGGTGGAGGTGCAATGGCCGAGCCCTGAGTGCTCCCGTGACCAAAAGAAATATTTAAACAATCAGCTTTTTACGGAATGTGTGATCTTTGATTGAAATCTTTTTGGATATAATGGGAATGGACAGAAAAAAGTGAAATAAATTCCCTGAACACTAAAAAGTTAGTTGACTGTATGAAATGCTGCTTATTACTAATAGCAGCATCTGAAAACCAACTTAGGAGGCTGAAATGGAGAATGGGGACTTAATTTCATTCACGCACAAGGAGTTTTCGTAGATCTGCAAAACGTTCTTTTTAATCTTTACACATATTGGTCACTGCCAGTCTAATCACTTCTTTACCCATAACAGGAGTTAAGGAGATATTCGGACAGTCCAAATTTTAATGCGTGCTCTGTGGTGCACTTAGAAGAACGTTGAATACCACAGTCGAGGCGCCTTGCTCCTCCATTATGGCATCAGCATATGCACTTTAAAACCCACCAATTTAATCGTCGCCTAGTCAGCTTAAAAGACATAATATCAATTGTCTATTTTATTGTTTTAAGCTCAACTGATCTGGTAACGAGGAGATTTGCTGTAACGAATCATGCCAAGCTTACAGGAGGACTTATCACATGTCTACTACTCCAAGCCCTGATAAGAAATGTAGGACGTCACATGCATTTGACATGGCAATTCCTCACAAAAGGAAGAAAAGCTTCTAGTAAAAAAATGCATAAAAGATTTTGCTATATGCACCTACAAAATTTAGTTGAATTTTCGTCTGATTTTATTATAAACTTCACTCTGTTTACCTGACTATAACCACAACATGAAAAGTGTATATTCATAAGACTGCAGGTAAAAGTTATCGCTGGACTTCCTTATGAAAACCCATGTTTTTGTATAGTTTTAATACCTATGCTAAGAAACCGACCGAATAAAAAATGGACTCTCACTCCACGCGATGTGGCACACTTAATGGATGACCGAATTATTAGAACAAAAACGAGTTTTTTTATTTACCTGCAAAACTAAGGTTTTTTCTGCCATGTTTATGTTTGTAGAGCTTAGTTTTTGGGTCTTTTAATGAATTGGCAGCACATTATCTCAACCAAAACTTGTTCCACAATCCCAGTCTATTAGCTCCACCGGTTTTGCACAATACCTCACCTAGTCGCTTATTTGTAACCAAGTGTTTGTGGTCATTTTATTTCCGCAAGTTGGTGGTATCAGAAACCTTCCTTTACAGTATTTACAAGTCCGATTAATTCCCAAGTGCCCTTCAAAGCTTCAGTGGCAATACGGTTAGTGTATCAACATCCTATCTTTTGTAGAATCCATCGAAACAAACGATACAATGGCTCAGACAGATAGTCGAAGTTGCTTGTTTTTTGACTAGTTTAAAAAGTAAAATCCGTTTATCATAATTATATCTTCATAAGACCGCAAGGTCCTGCAGATGTTGATGACTCTGCATTGAAATAACGCACTGGATAAATCTAGATTTTCATGCTGGTGTACGACATTCCAAGCCGAATAAAACAGGAAGTATATTGCTTGTTCCCATTAATGGTCAAAATGCACTGCATCCTTTTTTACCTAGTGATTAAGTGCCTAAGCTGCAGATAGCAGAAAAAAGCACCATGAACACCAGAGGAAGACACCATGCAAGCCTTCCGTGACCCAATCCATTTCAAGGGTATTAGATTAATTGGATGGTGGGTGCTACACATACACTTGCAATGAACTCGAGTCTAAATGTAAGGCCTTGATTGTTTGTTTAACCCATTATTCTGGTTTCAAGGCCACTGAAGGCTCTATGATTCTACTTTTGCTGTGCTGTTTGGACTCTAGACCATGCCAATAGCATCTCAGCCCTTTTGTAGTCCTAGTCTTAAGGCTTCTTCCGACTTTAGGAATGGCTCTTTCAGCTAACCATCACCTCACCCTATTGCCTGAGCATGTTCATAAGTTTTATGCAAGTAGAATACTTTGATGGGTAAAATGATATCAATTAATCCTTCTCTGAGCACGGATGCTGGTAAATGCGCATTCACAAGAACACAGCAATAGACTGTTGATTAAAGCCGCTGTTATTCTCTCCCTCCGCTTAGCCGTCTTCTTCATGTGTTATTCATGAGTTCCAAAAGGTCATTGATCACGTCCATAAACTAGGTCTTGATTTTCTAGCTGTCTTCGTCGCTCATTCTCCTAAGAGATCCAAATAAAATGATAAAGGGAGCGTGAACCCAGAGTCTCTTGAAAATGAATGTTTCATTGAGCGGTACATCTCATTAACATAACATAAGTCTCACCGCTAATTCCCTGCATATGGTAGTCATACCAAACGATTGTTACGGGTATCTTGCGAGGCAAAAACACTTCGAAAGGACTAGTTGAATTCCCCTAACTAATTAAATTTATAAGGAGTTAGCAATATGCCGGCGTGCCTATTCGCTATCTGTGTTTGTGTTGCTCCCTAAACATTCTTTGAAGACGAAAGAAGGTATAATACTAGAGTCGACGAAGTTAGGCGTCAAATTCAATCTCTCTGTTGGGTGTAGTCACAAATTCCTTTATCCGCATTAAGTAATATAAATCAGGATTGTTGTCCTTTAGGGTGGGTTACTCACCCCGAGACTTCCCTGAGGAAGAAAAAAGACGTAATGCTGAAGCAGAGGGTGAGTTGCCCGCGTGCAGAATGGTTGGATTTACTGGCACGGTCTAAAGGCCATGCCGCCCAGCAAAAAGTACAATGGCGGAGCCTTAAGTGCTCGAGGTAGTTATAACAAAAAGTCATTCAAAATGAATGCATACACTGAACTGCACAAAGTTTGCACGATAAAATATTAAAAAAACACCCATTAAGATAGTATCAGGAGAAGACGGTTTCCAGAATAGAAGCACGATTCCACACCAATATGTGTCATTTCGTGCTCCCCATATACTACTGATGGAAAAGTATTTAAGCCTAGGGGAAAACCAACATCTAAACCACCCTTTTACTGCTGCTCAATCAGTTTTCTCCGAATTATTCAAGGATTCTAAAATTTCACATTTTACAACTTGGAAGGGACCTTTGTTCCATTTTGTAATGCTGTAGTATGTTTGTTTTAGGCATTGAAAAAGACTATCTCTGGTAGTACGGGTACAACAGTTCTTTAGTCTGCTTTACAGGTGTTTGGAATAATGCCATCCTCTTCTCCTCCTCATTTTCGAATCCAAAGGTGCTGCTTTTATTTTGCCACCTCAGTATATTCAAGGAACACAATCCTATGGAGCGGAGAGAAATAATCTCCTGCTTTTTGAAAAGGTATACAAATACCTTGAGGAATTAAAGTACCGGCGTACTTGTTTAAATACCCGAGCCCATTTTTCAGTTGAGCAAATTTTAGTATTTTGGTATTTACGTAGAAATAGACGTATGAAATGAGGAGATGTGGCAACGAAATCAACAAAGACCGGACCATAAACCTCAGTAAATAAAACGCTCAGTCTTGCGAATTCCAACAAATTGAAGTTTTAAAGTACCAATGAATGGGGCTTTTTATGTGGGAGTCGGTTATCTTGGGACATTTCAATTAATGGAATCAAGCATGATAAAAAACGTTGCCATGGTAGTATCAGCCCACGCATCTTCGCAATAAGGGTTAAAAGACTTTAATAAAACTGCCATCAGATTGGCTGTACCTAAGCCATCTAATAAAAGCCCTAACAGCATCCCGAAATCTCGCCAAAGATGCATTGAAGTGCATCACCATAAATGAGGAATGACTGGGAGGCCATGGGGCTGGAAGTGGGACAATACGGCACCAAAATAGAGACCGAGACCTCACGTAGTTAGATATTTCGCTAGAAGAAATACAGTTTATCTGCACGGCTCCATTTTAATGAGGTCCATCTTCTCCCTCGACCTTTCTGAGACTTCTTGTTAAAGCAAGGATGAAGGAGATGGAATGAATCTACAACAAGGGAAATAGACTACCTATTTCTCTACTGGTAAGACATACTGTGAACCTGGTTGTCATCTGCCAAAATCAAGTCTCTTGAAAGGAAGGATGCATCAGAAATACTGTCTGATTTTGATTGCCCATATAGATTAAGATCGTCCCATATACCTGCCGCTTTTGGTAGAAAAGTCGACATTAGGGGTAGACAGCAATGTATACTCGCCATAGCAGTAAGGATCTATGTTGGAAAGGTTTTGAATTTGCTTAAGTAGCATTTTACCTCGTTTTTGGGGTCAGAATGCTGTCATAAGTGGGCAGACTTTTATCAATCCAGCTGTTTCAAAACTCCGAGGATTTCGTCGCCTATCCTATATTACGTTGAGTTGAGTTGTATTTTATTTGTCAAATTTCTTTGTTTCTGCCACCTATATGCTGCCTTAAATGACCCCTGAGGACATAGCAACTCCAAATTTAAGTACAGAATGTCTGAAAGGCTATAAGGATGGCCGAAAGGCAATGATGTCAAGATGGCAACCAAACTGGGGAAAATGAAGGGTCTGCGTACGTAAGTCTTCTTCTTTCTGCTATAATGGGCAACCCTTTCAACGGCACCCTAAAGATAGCAATTCAAACTAGTAACAACGGAAGAGCTAGGGAAGAAGATGCAGGAGGTAATACAGTTGTTGTAGAATCCGGCCATCTTCCCTCGAATCCTTAAAGCTATGGTGGATGACCATTCCGAAATTATCCAAACTTTGGTAACAAAAGTATTTCCATGATATTTCTATCGTTAACAACAGGAGATTTAGTTCTATTGGAGGATGTTAAAAACGTGTATATGATCCGAAGATTCCGTTTCGAAGCTCAACAAAAAGAATCAATTATGGTTTGTAACAATGGTCGTCACTTGACTGATTCAAAACACAAAAGAGCTTGTTAGTTCCGGGTTTAAATAAACCACGATTCTTCTATCCGATTGGGAAATTGTGTCAGTTTTACACTGACAAATTTGTAGATGTTCCAACTGACTCTTTAAAGCCTACCTCGCTTTAGGCATCATATCGCGCGATCTGAATAATTTAATTGGAGGGTTTTGTGGTTTTTTGATGTGGCCCGTTTTGTTGGACTTGGAGGGATCCAGACACATTTTGAATTATTTATTTTACGATTGTTGTGATAACAAGCACATTGCTTTGCTGGTTTTCGTTGATTGAGGCCTCCGGAATCACTTATTCCCTGAACACATTGTTTTAGTGAATTGTATGAATTGATCACTGTAGCAAAAATGACCTGAAATTTTCAACCATCAACTGTTCAGCCTTAAACACTGCTATAGTCATAATAGTTATGTAATTGACTATTTTGAGGAATAGAATGTTTTCCCACCAGAATATTTATTTATCCGGTTTTGCTGATTTACTTTTCTCGATGCTCACAGTTTTGTCCATTGCTTACCCCTTTCAAATGGCTAGTTTCAAACCACATATTAATTTCTAATGCAAAAGACAAGTCATTCCATCTGCTCTATGATATCTGCGAATTTTTTTTATTAGCACCACATATAAAGCTGTGAGAGAATCCTACCTCCCCCTGAGGTATGGAAAAAGTTGGGAAGTGCCTTTACTTCGAAGAGGATGATGCGAAGTCAAATGGAGAAAGCGGTCAATTTCGCCAAAAACAAACAATGTCATCACTTTTAAAGGCAATGTAAAGTGACAAAAATCCTCAATTTTTTAAGAGAAGTGTTTGAAACGCCCTATAGTCACTTCGGCCTTTCACAGTCGGTTGGTTTAAGTGAAACAACTGGATGGCACGCTCGAAGTGGTTTACGCACGGCCTGTCATAGCTTACGGTAAAAGATATTATCTTTTTGCCTTTCTGCGACCTGGTGCATTAGAAAACTGGTAAAGCCACTTTGATAAAAGGGTGGGCTCCTATTACTCATGTGGTAGTACATCATTTGTCTTGCCTTTTCACACTCCCTCACTTCGGCCCACTTGTTTGTGACCTTATATCACCGGTTGCTCAGGTCTTCTGTACATCACTGCTGCCAGATTCATCCGCCCTAGAGGAAAACTCCGACGTAGCGTTTATAAATCCGCACAAAAAGGCAATAGCAATCTTGATCCTGCAAGATCATCGCAATGGAAAGGTATCTGATGCTGAAAAGTCAATCTGCGTAAAGGCATATTAGAAGGATCATCAAAACCGTACTCACCTTTTTCGCTGCAAATAAAATAAATGAGCGCTAGTGAAGTAAAATTTGATTTGATTGCAATAAAATTCTCCTTTATTTCTTTTATGATTATCTGGAAACCTACTTATGTCACAAGAAACCTAAATTAATAGATATTAATGTGTTCTCACTACGAAAAGGAGAGAACTAAAGGGAGCTTACCTGCAAGATAGATTACTGTTCCTAAACAAGCAACCAATATTATAGAAACTAGGAGGTTCTCATTTAATTGTCACTATTGCAAACCGTGTGTTGGGGATTATGATATTAGTAGCTTCAGTTCGAATCTCCTCGTTACGTTGAAAAGGCAGACGAGCCAAGGCGGAAATTACTAGAATAATTTTTTAAAAATGGCATATTTACTTTAATGTGTTGGTATTATGATCCAGCAGGTGCCATTTTTGAGCCCGGCTCTATTCTACCTTTGTACTGGTGATACTAAACCTTGGAATGGCACTGATCATGCTGGATCTTCAGCCCTTCTAAAGATTGGCAAAGGAACCGCTTCCAAAGTGGCATATCTTGGCGACAGCTAGGAAGCTCTTTTGTGTCGTGAAACCATTTAAAGTAAAGTATTACAATTCTGGTAATCGGGCGAATAAAAATATGCTAGAATTTCTGACTGGTAGTAGGCATTGCAGTATATCAAAGGATTCTCTGTGGCAAATATTTTCAGTGAATAAAATAGAAAATTATGATACGACCACGAAGTGACTTGACTCATTTCCTAAATACTTCCCTTTAATAAAAATAATTGAACCACAACAGCATATTCTTGACAGCAAGATTCTTACACCGAACTTTTTGTCAAAGCAATGCCTTTTCCAAAGTTTCAGAGGATTTCACAGGAAATAGAGCGCAGCACTAGTGGAAGGCGTTTTTCATCAAATGCAGATTTTGACCAAAAAGTGAGTGTTGCCAGAAAAGATCCTACGAGAACTTGAAAAAATGTTTCCTTCATGAAAAATTGCAATAGATAGGGCTGTGCACGCCCTGTTCATCCGTTAGTGTACATGTAACACTTCGAGCTTTTGTTAAACTCTTCATTTTGATTAGGCGGGTAATCAGGGCTCAAATTTTGTGCTTCCAGTGGGTGGCATGGCCTCTGAGCTATGTCAGTACCTCCCTCACAACCCCTCTATGCGCCTGAAGTACATATTCTGTCCTTGTATTATCCCTTTTTTCGCCTTCGGGTAAGTCCTTGGGTGCTACATTGGCAGCAGAGGAAAGCGAAGCCGATCATAACCGACAGCTCTCCTGATTTTCACTCCTGGCTGCCAAGTCTTAACGTGACGAAAGAAGGGCACTTGCCACGGATGGGAGAATCAATGAGGATCCCTGACAGGAGGAGAACAGGTGACCTCCGCTTTTGGCAACCTCCTCAATCCCACTTTCTTCAGGAATGCTGTCAACAACTAAAAGAGCACTAACTGTAGCCCTGAGCCGTCTAAGAAAGTGCCTTCCAGAGCTGTCTACTGTACCTGTATGCAAACATCAATTATGCAAACTCGCAGTACCTTCTCCACCTTATTACTAGCCTAATAGAAACCAGATAAGTTTGGCTAGTCAGCATTGAATTAAAATTAAAGTCGTAAAGTAAAGGAGAAGTGAAACCATGGCCCCATGAAATGGTCTTAAACACCGCCCTCCATTTAATGACTGCTTTTAGACCAGTATTTTTATGATGAGCGGTGGACAAAAAAAGAAAGACTGCAAATTCACCCCTCCCCTCCAATGCATTTCGCAAACAGGACGAAATCTACAGAGATCAGTGACGCCACAGTCACATATCTGCTCCCTTGCATGTAAATTGAATGACTGGTGCGTCGGCTACGTTTTAATGGTCTATGAGGAACGCTGACCAAGGTGACCGTCAAGTACGACGCCAAAAAGCGATGAAGCCTTATGTAATGCTTCAATTACTTGTTTATCTTTTCGTTTTGATTCTCCGGCACTTGGGTCTCCGCAATTTTATTTCCGCTAACGAAATGGCCTCGAGTCTACGCCAGCAGCCCCTCGGCTCTCCTCTACTTCTGCAATACATTTTCTATCCTAGTATTTGACAGCTTTTGTCTTCATGTAAGTCTAAAGAGCTGAAATAACACGTCAGTAATATGTATAATTTAAATAGGAAAAGAATACATAAATCTGGATACCTAAATTAAGTTTCCTCATAAAATTTAGTCCTGTCTATCCAAAAGGTGTTAAATCACTTTCAGCATCATTTACTCCACACACTTTGCAGCTCGTCAACTCCAAAATATGCTTGAGAGGATAACAAGATAGTTGATGGTAAAAGCAGAGGTACTTCAATTTCACGTTGTTTTCATTAACTTCTCTGTTAAATCCAAAATTACGCATTTTAGATTAATTTTAGCGTTTTAACTAATCATTTCAAGTGGATTTTTTACGCGGGAAACTCCTGTGCTTATGATCAAATCAAATTTCTTATAAATGTGATTAGACTTCACATTAATTGTGCCTACCCATAAAACTGCTCCTGTAGTTGAATTTTGGCATTGGTGGGGAAAAGAATTTCAAGGTTCTCATCATTGCGTTTCATTTTGACTTCACCTACGTCATTCAGGAGACGAGGAGATTTGAACCTTTGATAATTTTAATCCAAGGGACAGGATACTAAATAAATTATGCATACCATGTATATATTCCCGTTTTTCTTTTCCTTCTGACTACTGTAATTGGTTTTTTCCTATAGTTATCAAGATAACCACCTTGCCTGTCACGAGAAAGGATTTCTCCTGCGCACCGCCCTTGCGATATCACAGTGATAGGTCGACTCTCCTCCCTAACTCAGCCCATCAGATAAATAATATTGTGACTCGAATCCCTGCTAAAAAATTGTCATGACATGAATGTTCTTTCTCCCCTTTTTGTAAGCAGATTTGACGAAACTAATCGTTTCACAGATTAACTATTCTACCGTGCTACATTAGTTTGTGCTAATAGCGGTCGTAACCTTTAAAACACCAACCAGTTGCCATGTTAATCAAGGGAAGAAAAGACTCGACAAAGATTAAAATGGACAGAAAATCTAATTTTTTAAACAGTAGCGTTTAAAAGGAAATGAATTTAAAAGTGGTTCAGTAGTCCTCCCACATTGTCACACTGCGAAGCCAAAAAGAGAGCTGGATGATTTAATGCATGTTTTAAACTAGTTGTTTTTCTGCTTCTTCTTTCCTAGGTTAAAGGATGTCATCCCATTTCATTGCACTCAAAGCCTTCCTCCATAAATGGTCGGGTTTTGGGCATACAACGCTCTCGATGTTGGTGAATTATTTGCCCAATTTGGATTCGTCGACGGTCCAAATCCCTCCGGCTTGAGATTCGTGAAATTTCCTTAAACCAAGAGTCTTCGAAAATAATTTTCAAACAAGCGTTTCGATTATTTATGTCTTCAAAACCAAAATTGTCTACTTTTTAATATTAATTCCTCAATTTTAATAGATTAGAACGCTAAATAATTGAGCTCTGCGTGGTAATATATGTAAAGCTTGAGACATCCTCGAAGACGAAAGGAGACAATACTAGGGCATAATATGCATAACCGACGTACAGAAGGCCTGGGGGGCTAGTGACATGGCTCGGAGGTGATGCTAGCCAGCGGAAGCACAAAAGCAGAGCCTTAATTACCCTAGAATTACAAAAGTATTACACATCCCTCTATGTTATTTTGAGCGTCTACCCCGGCGCTTCCCTTTGTTGCTCTCCCCGTCGGTCACCACAATGTTGTCAGAGATGTAAGAAATACATCCATGATACAATCGTACCAGTGTCACTGAACCCTCTTGGCAATTCTACTGCGCCTGGGGTTACGGCCTGTTTTGGAAGGGAAATGTGAAGTCCACCTCCTATATCCACCGATAGATGTAAGAACACTTGTCCAAAAGGTAAGTAATTTAATTAGGAATAAAATATAAAATAACTTCATGAGGACAAGGATTTGCGTCCATTTCTCCCTACAGCTTTTTTAATTCAGTTCTGCCCAGCCATATCTATCTGAGTTCTATCTAGCTGGTAAAGAGCTGAAGGAGACATCATGTGTAACTTCAGCAACATCTTCATACAGGTACTGTGAACAGCTCCGGAACCAATTTTCCGGATGTATCACGACCACAGCTAATGCTGCTTTAACTTTTAATAGCAGTCATGCAAAACACGGGACCAAGATGGTTGCCGAAGGTAGGCGTTATTTTTCAATCTTCTCAATGGGGATCGCCACAAATTCCCCCATCCGCAGCATAAGTTCTTCTTCTGTTACGTTAAGGTTTAGCATTCAGCAATGGGTGAAAGGACACTTGTCCTTTAGGATCAGGTTTGCTTTCCGCTGACACCCATGCGTTTGCTCGAATCTTCCCTGAAGTAGGAAAAGGACATAACACTGAGACAGAAATTGTTTCACAGACGTGTAGTAGGCTTAAAGGGCTAATGCCATGGCCCTGATGCCATTCCGCCTAGCTAAAATACGAAAGCGGAGTACTCAGTGCTCGCGGAACCAAAACAGTTAAAACAGAAAATCAAAATTTTTCAAATGATGGTCATTAGGAAATTCTCAGCTTTTTAAAAAAGTGACACTGCATAGTTTACCTACGGCCTAAAGACAGCTTTTGTTCGGATGAAAAGAAGCATTTTCACAGACACTTCCCATTTAATTTCGTTGTGGCTTTAAATTAAGGTGGAGGCGGAAGTCCACGTGAATGACAAACGCCCTTTCAAATTAATCCCCTCAGTTACAATGGTGGATCTTGTCATATATCATATGATATCACAAATGCTTTCTTTGCGACATTGTGGTGATTAAATTGTTTTTTTTTCATTCGACTTCTCTAATTCTTGCGCCAAAATAAAATTGTCAAATTTTGGTTTAGTGTTTTGACCTACCATACAAGGGGTAGGTTTGGGCCAGTGTTCCATTTCAGTAAAGCTATGTAAGATTACGTTTGTAGCATTTTTTGCATTTGGATTTCTATTGAGAAGAGCCACTCTACACTTTATCATTAGTAAGTAGTGAAGCGGGCGATGCCAAATTGGCGAAAGGTGATAAAACGAATTCCTGAGGAGCGAAACCTATAAACATAAAGATGAAATGATGACTTGGTAGGCTGGATTGAATAAGAAGTGTCTATTAACGGAGGATTTCGCCTTCATAGTAATATGTAAACAAGAAAACGGTCATTAGTGTTATTTACTCTTTGAATTTAAGTAGTAGACATGGCAGCGCAAGTATCCTGTCACCCCTACCCCCAAAGAAAAACATTTAAGTCGCAGCAAAATTGACCATGCGATCGTCCGTACATCTTGATTTAAAGTAACTATTACTGAAAAATTTCCCAAAATTTTTCTGCACTAAAATAATTATCTTGACTCTAACCAAGAAAGACGTTTGGGCTAATGATTGAAGGCAGCGGCTGGCGGCTTTCCAATGGAAGCGCAAATTGCCCCCCCTCAGAATGAATGTTAGAGGGGAAGCAGATTTATCATTAGCCTTATATCAAAGTTGACAACAAAGCTCGTGCCTTTAGCCAGATGTACCGAAACAAATGCTCGTGGCGATGATACATTAAGAGAATTCCAACTGATTCATGAATTTCCGAACGCTGTCAATGAGAATTCCATCAAATAGGCAAGAGACCTGGCAAAACAGCTCACTTCTTTGGGATAACCTACTAGGAGGGTGGATGCAAATCCTTCCGGTTGAGGTAGCCGCTTTGGCAGCGCCTTATGCACTTTAACATGGGCCTTCTGACCTGCATGATTTAGAAGAGGATAAGACCTTTATATTCACATGTATTCTAGCAATTGTCTTTATCTCTCCCTTAACTCGAAACACCTTAATTAGTATGACCGGGCCCACAGCATTGGGAGCTCATAGATGTCAATCATGAGGAAAGTCATGATTGACGTCAGTACAGAAGCCATTTCGAGGCAATAACCACACAAGTGAGGGATTTTATGAGATTTACTTTTAGCATGCCCAGTTAAACGATTTATGCGATGACTGGAGATTTGGTGGTCAAAGAATGATCACTTTTTAATAAAATTTACTGGTCGGATTGCGCACTTACAGAGATAATGAAAATTTTCATAACACCACTCATGTCAAACCGGGACTTTCGAAATTACAAAACCATAAGCTAATTTGGGAGGATTAGGAAGGACTGCAATTAGATTTCGACATGTCCTTCTGCTAAATCTGGACACTTTTGCCAGCATATGGCCTTGACTTTGGGATATTTATCCCTATGGATGAATAATTTCAGACGAGTCTGCTTCACTTAGCCATTAATGGTGATGGACTTTAGCGCTTTCACTGCAGAATTTTCGTTGAAGTCCCAAAATAAAGCGATCTATTTGCTATAGACGATCCAAAAGAATCTGGCTTTCCCAGTTAAGATATTTTTTTGGCACAGTGCAGCTAGAAGCTCTTCCGCAAGCTAAATTTTAAAATTTCCGAGATTTGCGGATGATTGTATTCTACTTTTCTAATAAAGGACCCATCTATTGTGAGATTCTGCTGCAGCTTAAGCATTTATCGAGCGCTGAGATGTTGAATGCTCACAGGAATGGCTGCCATAGATTTCGACTACTACGGTAACAATGAGCTCTCTCTTTCACGGCTGGGAGTCCCATACCTGTGCCGTACTGCAAGAGAAGTCTTTCATACGAGCAGATGTCCGCTGAATATTGCGTCTTGTAATGAATGACGTAAGATACGTACTTCAAGACTTTCGCTCTGCCCGCTTCTCAATACGTGCAGGCACTATCACTGCTGCCTTCCATCCAGATTAGGACTTCCAAGATTGGCCTGCTTTCAATATCCTACAGTGTTCTGCACCAGCACTTGTCACCACTTTTGTACAACGTTTTGCACTAACCTTTGAGACCTGTAGTCAAGTGAACACGCAAACTTTGTACTTCGGTGCCCATAACCTATGCTTTAAGGCTAGGTAGCTAAATAATGTAGCGCTCTGAGACCACTCTACAGGTAAGCGAAAAGATTGCCGCCAACGACAATTAATCGTTTAATCATTTATCTCGAGACGGAGAGGGCTGCGACGTCAAATAATTAAACCCATAACTGCAGACATGTCACCTACCGAAAGGGCAAAAACTCCTACACGTGGTAAATTAACTGACAATGGCAATTAAGGCGTGTTTAAGGTACACATTCCTCGTTATTACATCTTCAACTGTAAGCATTCTGTAAAATAAAACTTATAAAGTCCATTTTAGAAAAGTAAAATTCCTGATGCCCTACTTCGTCGGCAATTTAAGTAAAGACTCAAATTATATGTTTTTGAAAGGGGAGCTTTCTAGCTTTGGATTCACACACACACACCAAAACTAGATCTATGTTGAGTGTCCAATTTTAAAAGGTACGAGCAAAAAGCGGCGATTCCCCAGTATTGAAGACGTTTTCTTAGATCCCAGTCATACGACTAACAGCGCATAAGTAATTAAGTGAATTGGACAAAAGGCGACTTGAATTTCATTTACTGAAGTGCTGCTTCGTACTTCGGTAAAATCACTCCAGCGGAGGGCAGGAAGTCTTGGCGTTAATACACACCCACACGAACAAACTCCTACCTAATACAGTAGCAGTACGTTTCCAACAAGCCTCGAATTTTTGGTGGGCCGAGTACTGATAAACGTATGTGTAAGTGAAGAACGTCGATTTTGTTTGTAGTTTTGCGAATACATTTGGTGGCCTTCTTTCCTGTTCATTTTAACAACCACCCTATCTTCAGAAATCACTGAAGAAACTGCGTTTGCACGTCGAAGTAACGGCTTGTAACCGCTGCATGGAATAAACTTGGCTGTTAAGGAATCAGGAGTGGCGGGCATCACTCTTTAAATCTTTTACGCAAGTTTCCTGTGTTTTAAATAGCCGACAGCTCAACCAGATAAGTTGAGGTGTTTCAGGGACTGTTGAAAACAGCCCTTTTACTATGAAGTTTTTCCTGCTGGATCCTTTGATAGACCGCGGACAAAGCAACACAATATCGATACGATGGAGTCATCGATACCAGAAACGTCGTAACTGCGGAGGAAGAAGGGGAAGTTAAGTGCACAGATCGATGGTGCCGTCTGATACCATCTCCCTTTTAATGCTATCTTTCCCTAGCCACAAAAAATAAAGTCCCTTTCTATCCCTTCTGTTTGGGATCTAAACACAAATAACAATTATTTTCCCCATTAAAATTTTAGGAATATTGAAGTTATTTAGATTGAGACACATCCGTTGTAGGCTGTCTTTATGTAGACAAACCTCTAATTATCACTTCAACGCAAATAAGAGTAGACAGAATAACAAGAATATCAAAAAGTTGTTTTATTATCTCTCCGTGGAACTCACCTTCCACGCAGACTTGCGGGTAAGTGTTTATTTTTGAGTAGAAGTTAAAATTATCACCTCAGCGTCCCTTTTCTTCCATCCACTTTTTGATGCCCATCAAGGCCACAACAACTTTTTCCTTGGAGTGGAGGACAAGGTGGTAGAATTCAGTGACTGCTCAATAATATCCCTTGAAATTTACCCATCAGAACATTCAAAATGTTTTAAATTCGATGAAAAAATGTAGAACGGAAATAAATAAAGCATTGGACTAATGCTGCAGGTAGAGACAATGAAAAATCCGGGTTAAAAGAAGAAGCATTAGAAAAGAGAATCAAAATATAATTCTTTCAACTGCTAATTGAGTGCTCACTATTCTCTTTCTCTGCTAATTTCTTGACAAGAAGCAAATCTTGTAAGTAGAAGAAGGAAGAATGGAAAAATCCTGATACAGATTGAGCATTATTGTAATGAAAATATTCTCTTGGCAGTTTCTGAAGAGCAGTTGGGTAAAGGCTGAGACCGATCATGAGGTCTGGAGCAACTCATGTGCTTCTCAAATCAGACAATGTGAAGTGGAGATGAAAAGTATCCCGTTTCCGAAGATTACCAAGGTGAGTAAAGGCGCGCCACTGGGGAACGAAGGTTCCGAGTTCTGCCCACTCTAGTGTGAGCTTAAATTTCGTTAGGATCAAAGGGGTGTTGAGTTTTTATTTCGTAAGTGAATGATTGATATCACGTCTGCAATTGTTCCTCCTTTAACTGCCGTCCTATTCGTCATTTCGTTACTTTTGATTAGCATGTTCTACATTTAGGGAATGCTCTCCATAAAATTTAGATAAATAGCCGAGCCAGAAAGCAGTCAAATTTTGGGGGCTTAAACTCATGAATAGTGAGAACAGAAAATTTCTTGTCTAATGCCGTCCATGAAGCCGTAGTAAGCCATGCCATGATGGGAGGCTAGTTATCACCATGCAGAAGGATCGAGAGGCCCTAGGCGCAACCGGAAGACTAGACAGCTCAAACGGAAGTGCACATTATGGAGACCGAGGAGCTCGCCTAGTTAAATACTCATTCTAGACATACACCGTTCTGTTACAAATTAAAATCATGAATTCTTCTTTAGAATAAATTTGCTAGTTGAGGAGAACAATAAATACCCCCATCCAGAAAACACCCCTTTTATTGTCTTAAATTCATCCAAATTGATATAACAGGTTTTTTTGCAAAAAGATAACACAAGTTGATAAAACTATGCGTAGCACTTTGATAATATACTTAACTCTCCATTTTGGGCGCTTCTGTATTTTCGCTGGGCGGTATGGACCCTGGACCATGTCAGTAGACCCCAGCCCTCCTGAAAGCCTCAGCATTATCCCTCTTTTTGTCTCTGGGGAAGTCTCGGATCGCTTCAGACATGCCGTGCAGTTGTGGCGCTGGGCTCAAGAAAAAGAAAGTCGCGACGTCACTTATATGTGACTCGATTGTGAAAGGATGAATTAGGGTTATTAATGCATATGATACATTATTAGCATTCTAAAATTTAAAACAAACTTTTGCAATAATCGCTTTAAAATTAATGAGATTGTTAACGTTGCAAAAGGATTCCTTCACTCGCTTGATACTACAGAAGAATTTTGAGTACTCAACTGTAACCCTATTTAATGATTTACTAAAAATACTAAATAAGTAATTAATTCGATTTGCCAGAAACAGAGCCAAGTACAACATTTCCAAAGTAGTTGCAATAGAATTCTCTGAAATTCTTTAATCAATTTAGAAAGAGAACCTTTGACTTTGCGAAGAATTTTGTGCATCCGAGATTTGACAAAGTCAAAGGAAGATGTAAATACTGTTTGATTAGTAACCTTAAGCCTTGTCCCAAGACCAACCAAACAGCGAAACCCTGAACTCCAATCCACAGATGGTATTTTGATTTGAGCAATCAATTTACTTTGGTGCATTCCTCACTTCCTTAAGAGGTAAAGGAAAAGAAGTAAAACAGATAATTTATTGCCTAATGCATTAATGGTAGAGCGCACTTGAAAGCGCAAAATATCAAACAGTTGCGAATATACTTTCTAAGCTATTTAAACCTTGCTCTTGATAAACCCTCTGATTGGTCGGAGGCACAACAGCCAATGGGAGGGAGGAGGTACAAGTGCATCTCAAATGCACGGGGGCATGTCCACTGCAGGAAGTGACAAAGCCCTGACTATTTGATGAAGTAAATGGCGACCCCTAATTGCTCCTCCTTGAGATGATGCGTCGCCTAGGGACAGAAGACAAACTGATTACCTTCACTTTGCTGATTGCCTGCAGTCAGTCATCTTTAGGTCTTCGATCACCCCCAAGCATGGACCCCCTAGTAGTCATCCAGAATCCAAGTAAGTCGATATTCGTACTCCTATTGTCAATTCCACTTAGTAAAAATAAAAATGAAACATATGCATATTTATTAAATTGAACTGATATCATTCGTTTGACATGATATTTTCATAAAACCTGTTTCTGACAAAAGAAATTCAGTTCAAGCCCATAGCTATGATTTTATGCACTGATCAACTGTTAACAGCGCCTCTGGGAAAATGCCAATTTGCCATGGGAAAAAGCAGTCGTGAATTTGTTTCCGGCAGCGAGTCCACCACGAGACAAAGTCCCATATAAGCCTTTTCTAGAATGATGCGTCATAAAAAAGCCTTCTAGTAACTGTTAAAATTTCTTTACTAACTTGTTTGTTTGTGTGAGAAATCCAAATTCTAAAATGGAACTACATGCGTGATTGCAATCACAAATGCACTTATCGTATTTTCAAATCGAAGTAATCTAACGGATCACGAAAGTTTCCATTACCGACACTAGATTATAGTAAAATGTGTTCAGCTGTTGTTTCAGTTCAGGAATAATTTTGATTTTAAAATGTGACAAACTTGTGGACAAATGCCAGAATTTAGATAGGAAGTGCTTGCTCTAGCAATTTAATCAAGTGGCAGTAATGATGCTTGGTTTTACATGCACAAAGGAATATTTTTTGTACAAGATTAGGATGGCGGCATATATTGGGGATGGCCAATGTTTGACGTCTAATTCGGAATTACGGTCTCTTGATTTTATCCTTGTTTAAATGCTTCCGATTGCTATATTCTGTTGACCTTTTAGGACACTGCAGAGCATTTTCATAAAGGCGCGGAAGAGAGTAGAGGAAGGCATGAGAACAGTTTGCTTATCTGCAGGATAACCAGTTAATAAAATTATAAGAACTTCTAAGAAAACTCATTTTGGACCTGAAGATTGCCCCCAATTCTCGTGTATCTTGCTGTTTCATTTTGATATTAAATAAAGCATTTCCCTACTGCCTAGGAGTGCCTTAAAATTTTCCAATGGCAGCTTAACGTTGTTCACTGTCAGACGAACATTTTGGCTAGAAATACTAGAACATCTAAAAATCTTGAATTTGACAATCGTTCTGGCTATTTTGCTCAGCAAATTACATCCGCTTAAGGATAAAAATGCCATTCTTGAAATACCGGAATTACTTTTGACTGTCTGTTGTAGACTGTCGGTGCCACCTATTCTCGAGTGTAAAGCGACTTCATGGTGTCTTTAAATCTCCCAATTTCCCCTCCCCTTATCCTCCTCAAACAGATTGCATTATCTACCTATTTCAAGGACTTCCATTCCAAATTGTACAGCTCACCTTCCTAACTCTTGACCTAAGTCCACCTCGAATAGACATGTAAGTTTCACTTCTCTATAGTGTTTTGAAGGTAGATCACAAAATTTCTTAAAAACCCTTTTAATTATATACATGCAGTTCTCAGTGACGTGGAAATTGGCATAAGCAGCCCGCAGTAACGTAAATCATAAAGAGGGTGGTTTGACACTCGGCAAGTCTGTCGTAAATAATTCAGCAGCAATTGGTCAACAACATTTCGTTGACGAACAGCTTTAACTCAGAAAAAATTCAAAACTTTGCATGAAATATTAATGCAAGTTTTTGACTTCAAACTTCTCCAAATTTATTTATCCAGAAGAATAGCATAGAGATTTCGAAAGACTTTAGACATTTCTCCCTTACTTTTTGCAGATGTTTTGACTATGTCGCAGTGCTGCACAACGATCGGACCCGATTAGTGGATAGAGAAGTTGCCGATTCAGACCCACCACCAGTTCTTTGCGGAACACTGACAATGCAAAAGAAGAGGACCTTCTTTTCGGAAAGTAACTCGTTAGCTCTTGTTTTCCACTCCACCACTCGTGCTCCCTTTGAGCAGTCGACACACATGTCGGGATTTCAGGGAAATTTTCTATTTTTAAATTCAAGTAAGCTACAATTGTCACCCTGCCAAAACTGTGCATTATGCCCTCTTTAAATGTATGCAGCCACCTGCTGCTCCAGCAACAACGAGAACTTGTTTATGAATCGGTGGCGGAACATTAATGCTACCCGATTTGGCCTTTTAAATGATTAATACCTAACACTCTAATAAGTCAGGCAAAGTTCTAGCATAAAACGAGTCGCGCAAAGAAGCTAGCACTTTTTCATAAATTGAAAACTTTTGTGCAGTCTATCCAAACTGGGTCCCGGTATTGTCCCACCCTTCCTCTATTTGACTGAGATTACCAAGTCATAAAAAGTAGTGTTTACAGGGAAATTTTCGAGGCCTTAAATTTATTCCAACGTTAATGAAGAGGAAATTTTGCCCTCTGGGTTAAGGAATGAATAACTTACTCGAAGTCAGTGAATATGTCGAAAGATGAGAATCTGAATTCACTGACGTTTGGCTATTAAAGAGGTAAATTTTGTGAGCAGGGCATAAGACGAATGGAATTTCATTTGTCTTCTGTGGTCGTTGTCATTTCACTTTGATTTATGTTGAGAGACAAAAGCTTGTCTCGATAAAATTTGATAGCCCTCTAAAAGATGCCACCATATTGTAAAGAAACGGGCGCATAGGTGAGTGGAGGAAGGGACATAATCAAGTCAAAATCATGTGGTCGAAGGGAAGCGTCTGCCAAGCTTCTGGCTATTCCTGCCAGAGTGCCAGGAGTGTAAGGGATTTTTCACATATAAACTTCCTTCTTTTTGGACTGACCAGGGGCGTGAATTGGCAGCGAATTTAGCTAGGCCTCTCGCAGTTGAACTGGGAGAGGCTCCCAAAGCCAAAAATCTTATTATCAGACCCTGCAGTCCGGACTTTCTCCGTTAGTCAGTTGTAACTCATATTTCAGTGTGCCTTGAGGCCTCACTTATCCATTAATTCTCTTGTGCAATATAGGAGAACTGAATTTTTCTTAGATATGGATGGACGGATAGTTCGGTGCATCAAAATCGTTTTAATTTGAATGGCCCTTGTATTTATTTTGGCAGCTTGAAAGTTAGGGAATACAGACATGTCAAACACCTTCATACCGGCAGTGCATTGAACTTTTTATGTCCAGAAAAGTAAGTAATAATAGGCGTTGGTTTGATATTTGCTGACAAGCAAACTTAATTGCGCCTCTACTTGGTCTGCGCCGGTAGTCCCTTTGCTTGGCAGTATGGCCGAAAAGGGAACTCTTCTCCATTGGAAAGACGAGATGTTTAGTTAAAACCCACGGTTGGTGCCATAGTGGACAATCCGATAGAACATCATCCATTCTTTTTTCAGCGTTGGTGGTATTCAAAAGCACTACATTATTGTTTTCTGTCAAATTTGGCATCAGTTCTTGGTAAAAGTTTCAACTTTACCAAACCCATAGTTTAGATTTCCGGTAGATCCAAATGGCCTTATCATTACTACAGGTCACAAAACGTTAACCTTTATAAGGTTGCAAGTCGTCATTTGCACTCATCAAATCCGTTTATCCCTTACAGATGAAAAATGAGGTAGGCTAGATGGCATGGTAGATGGCCGCAAATTCATAAATTCTGCTAATGTATCAAAACTTTTGCATTCCGGTGGAGTATGCCAACCACAGTAATTATTTTAACAGTTTTTAACAGGAAAATATACCGCTGGACCTCTTACACGAAAAGTGGAAAACGGTGCACCACTTTATTCCGCCATAGCTCACTAGATTTGTAGCTATATTTTCCATATGAGGGGCTATTTTCTAAATGTCGTATTCTTTTTCCACCAAAAAATGAGCACTTTTCGTGACAAGGTTAAATAAGAGCAGTTGAAAAAACACGACTTGTCAAAAAACCTTGCCAAATCCATTGCTTACTAGCCAGTTGCAAAAGACAAGGCGAATAAAATCTTTGCGCTCTACACGATGTAAGGTTTTGGGCATTCGGTTCGTGCCTCCATATAAAGTCTTCCCCAGAGGCCGTTAAATTCTGCCTTCTCTTTCGGGAAAATTGCTACACTTTGAGAAAAGTTAGAACGAGAAATTTCGGCGGCACCTAAAATCAACGAGCTCTACAAATACTTTCACTTTATCATTTTACTAGCAGTGGGAACCCAAGAAATACCTCGAAAATAAGCCATTAATCGGATTGTATGGCTTACTTCGAAATCATGCAATAGTAGTTGCAAAATTTATTGCAATTAAAGCACCTCGACGGACACCCAATATGCCTTTCAACAAATAATGCTGTGATAAGAGATAGTGAATACCTACGCTTAGTTCACATAGAAGGAAGCCTAGGTGGGATTATGCGAGGTAGTTGGCGACACAGATGATGAAACCACTAGCGCTTTTATCAACAAGTCCCACATTTTTAACAAGGAACTACCTTACTGAGATTAAATTATAGAATGCAGAAGGAAAGTGTTTTCGAATAAATACACCAAATCCTTGCTTTTGACCTAATTACTGCAGCAAGCAATAACAGCTTGGCACAACGCTTTTAGCTTGAAAACCATTAATTGTAAATCTAAAATTTATATCAGTATTAACATGAAATTATCTATGCATGAAACTCATTAGTCCGAAGGCAAGGTACCGGGTATCCATTCAAAAGGTTTGTTAACCATTAACGTGGATTCCCAAAACGTTGCCACTAAGAGCTATCTAGATAGGATATGCACACCATCATCTTTTAAAGATAGAGCAGCATGAGCGGTAAAGCTATTGGCTTACATAAAAGCAAAGGCAGAAAATTACTTCATTTCAAGGATTTACCTGCATGTAAACAAAATTGTCTATGTCGCACTTTAGCCACACCCGTAGCTATGTGGTGCTGTGAGTGCTTGTTTAACCCTGCGTTCAACTGTGCGGATAATTAAGTTCAGCACATTTTGCATCCGCTCAGGAGTATAGTATATGTATCACGCCGGTGATCTCAGTTTTCTGTACTTCAGCAATACCCATTTCTCCACACCAGCGTCAGGTAGGACTGGAGGGTGGTACAGCTCCCTAATCCTTTTATACGCTAACAATAAACTATTTCTCATACTAGTAGGCCAAATTGTGCTCTTATAAGTCTATCAAAGAGTAGTTGAGGTTTAAAGACGCTGTTTGAAATTTAATAATTGGCAGTATTTACAACTGCTCTTTCTTGCAGGAGCCAAAAGTTTAAAACAAACAAATTGCTATTTGTATACGGAAACAAGGATAAATGGAAAGTTTTTTGCATTTGCCACCAAAATATTCAGATTTGTTTATAAGGAAACCTCGGGAAGATATTGCGTACCACTTGAAGTTGATGTCATAGAAATGAAGCACTTTTGAAAAATAAAGCAAGCTGCAGGTTAAATAGTTAGACTTGTCTGCCCAAATAAATAGAGTAAGCTGTCACTGTAAGCTGGTCAAGCGTAAAGACGGCCTTAAATGAACGATGACTAATTTGTTGCTCGTTTTCTGCCAGTAATGGCACTAATTCAGTTTGTAATACGTAGTCTAGTAATTCTGTGGGGCCTTTTATTTATATACCTGATCAGCTAACCCAAATTTATTTATCTTTTACGGGCTTATGTTTGAATGAATCCTCCAACCCAAGTTATGATTGGCTAATCCTCCCTCTAACGGTGCGCTCCTAGCCAGAGTTGGACCGTGTTAGTTTTACAACATGCGTATCTATCGCTGTTGGTTCTGTTCTAGTCCCATTTATCCGGGTCATGGAATAATGTTTGTTCGAAACGACTGCAAAGTAATGTTTAGAAGTTGTATAGACGCTTTTAGGAGTTTCGATTCTGCCGCGGCAAATGCCACAAGGCTTTTAAGAGAAAGAGAGCACCACGAAAGACAAAGTGGACTAAAACCTATAGAAAATTTGCCAAAAAGGACCTTAGCGATGACTTTGCTCAGACTTTTGAAAGGAAGAGGAATGTCATTCAGAAGTATAGTCGCGAGAATTTAGTTACAACATGTATGTTGATATTCAAAAGAAGAACTTATTCCTAGTAAATGCAATAAAAACTATTAGTCATATCAAAGAAAAGCGTGAAAAGCTGTTTCTTACTAAAAGGCTCAAGAAAGGTATCGAATTACGCAAGAAAGAGGATGTCAAATTGGTCGAAACGCAAATGCACCTTATTAGAGCCCCCAATGGTGAGTTGATTCTAATTAAGCTTACCCTGCTTCAGCAAGGGAATCTGAAACAGCTGAGAGTAAGCAGGAAGACTCTGTCGAGCAGATGGACATCGAGATGGAAGATATGGAAAACAAAATGGAGAGGGAATCGCTCCCATCCACTTCCAAACGTGTGGTTAGGAGGAGATTGCTGGTCAAAAAGTAACATTGTCCATTTCTTGTACAGATATCTTCCCAGTGTCGTGTTTTTCTTTCTGCTGTATAAAGCCCTACCTAGTTTATTCTTTCGCTGCATAAGGTCGGTCACTGGAACTGCGGCTCCTTTCCCCTTACTACGTAGAAGAAATCCCCTTAACATTTTTAGGCCTGATTACTCATTGTTGCTATAAAACAGCTCAGCTTGTTAGAAATAGCGCCCACGTTCTTGACTAATTCTCTGCATAAATTTGGGTCTCTATTGAGGGCTTTCATCCCACCCACCACTAGCTCTACGCAGTTGGACTCGCCTCAGTGACGGTGTTGATTCCTTCCATGGGCCCCTCACAATGTACAGGTTGAACTTGGTGGTGCCCTTTACTCCGCCCACGCAAGATTAAGCATTTGAAGAGTTGGCATGTTTACTTCTGCTTGCATCATTGGGAGACTAATGGGCGACTGGCTCCATGGGGATTTCGTCGATTCGCACCTCTAGCTGGCATGATCGAATTCTTCCAAACATAAACCCCTCCGTGTCCTACACTCTTGTACCCAGCCAATCTTTACCGTATTTTGGTAAGACATCCAGCTTTAGGTGTCGATGAATGTCCACTAGTTTGACCTATGGCTGCCGTGTCGCTGGTAAACGACTTTGATTTCCTAGTTGATTATTTTTGTCTCATAGCATTCGTTTCCGTCATTTATGAGGAAGCATCCACCTGCGAGGTGCTACACTTACCGACTTTTCGATAATCAGTAATGGAAGTGAAGATTCACAAAACCGATTTGTCTTCGAAGCAGGATCCGCACGTAAATTGCAAATTCCCGAGAGAGCTCTGCGTGCCTAGCGAGAGCCGTTAAGAGCATGGTAGACCATGTCGTTGGTGAATGATTATCTTTCTGTACGGAGGACAGGCCAATTATATCGTGAACACGTTTTCGTCGGTACAAGTCCAGGACTCGGTTTGATAATGGCTTTGTGAAACATTGGGCCTAGTTTTCTAGCCATTGACTATCAGAAATAGAAATATGTTCTTGGGGATGCTTAAACACGTACTTTAAAGGTGTCGCGCTCGAATTTATCCTACTCTGGTTTCTGATCATCTGCATCTATTTTTGCATACTCGGAGGTACCCCTACTCAGAAAATTACTCAAAGCGTCAATGAAAGCACAGAGCATTTATGAAAACAACCAGATTTAAGCCGTAGGATTTGCCTGAGTACCAGTCTGCCTCAGGTGTTTGATAACGTCAACCCAATTCCATCCTCTCGGCAAATTTCCTGTCTCGTCCAATCGACTCAACTGCTTCCTTTTCTGTGCCTTCGTCAGAACCTCCTTCTCCACTGTTGCCCTCTTGACCTAATAAAGGCATCGGAAGTTAACTCCCAACCAACCATCGCTTCCTCCGTCTCTGCCTGCTTTATACTTGAATCAGTATTACGTTTTTTGAACTCCTTTAACTGCTTTGCGTACTCCTCTATGTTGTCTCGCAAATGTTCGATAAGAGTGAATGTCAGAGGTTCTCCGCTATTCTCCAATGCCAGTTCATTCAGCTCCTTGATGATGGAATCTCTCATGGATTGGGGAACGTGATGATTACAAAACTCGTCCAAATCCACGACTGGGGGAGTGAAAGGGTAGCCTTTGGGCCATGTGATGTTGACGACAAAAGATCCAAGAGTGCCAGGAGTGCCTAGCTGCGTTTGGTGATTCGTAGAAGGTTGGGATTACGATTACCCTAAACTGGATTTTGTAGTCGTCTGAGATACTCAACTCATCAAGAGTGTAGATTGACTCGAGAACGGCTTTTTCCTCCTAAAATAATGACAAGTTGTGATAGTCACATAGTAGATATTCCCGCTAAAATTAGAACTGAGGAGGTCACCAAAACCATTTTCCGATGGTTCATCAATGATAGCAATAATAATGATAAGAGTGGGATGTATCATATGGGGTTTGTACATTTTAGGGTACTGAAAGAAATCATTGAATTAGAACTTAATGACTTGGTGGTTGAGTAGAAATGTTCATTTGACACATCCAGTAGGAGTAAGCATTTGAGTGCTAAAAACTGCCAAGAGCCATACAAAGTTTCCAGTCTGTAAATAGCCCGCTTCCTTTTCCAAAAATACTATGGATAATCTTTGCTTAGAACAGGAAAAAAATACACAGGATGGGGTCTCACTTGCAAGGGGAACATGAAGTAATGGCGCTATAGGCTAAACCAACAGAAAATATATCTTGTGGGAAGAGGAAACACAGTCACATGCCATACACTAGGCGCTAACTCGTAGAAAACCAAAACTGTAAATATAGAGGGGTGAAAAACGCACCGCCCGGGGACTAGGTAGATCCATACTAACAATAAGTGATAGCTCCAAGGTGACACCCAAAGGCAATTAGCTATTATTTGGACTATGACTTGTGTTATAATTGACAACAAATTTTCTAAAAAGCCCTACAGAGTAGATAAACACCAATAGTAAATGATTAACTTAATGCAGCTGCAGGGAAAAGTATGCTCAAACATAGCAACTCAAATGCAGTGTTAAACAAAATATAGGTAAAGATGTATATGGGGATAATGAAGAATGCTCATGATAATCCCCAACAGGATAAAAGGAAACAGGTTGCTAGGTACAGTTACCGCAATACTTAAAATGTTTGGTACTATTTTAAGAGTGAGGAGGCGGGCATACGAGTTGAACTTCCTGACTGAGGCGTCATCGCGCTGCAGCCCAGAGAGTGGTTCTGTGTCCACACCCCCTGAACTTGTACTTGCTTCAGCCAATTACTTATCCTAATAAACCTGTCGAAGTCAAATCAACCTGGGTGTTCTAAGACTGTGGGGGAGGAGGAGGTCTACGAGCCTCGTCCTGCAGTTATGGTGCGTAGTTAAGGCTCAAAATAATCTTAACAGACATTTGAAGTAAAATAGAGGAATATCTAGCGGTGCATTATAATGTCCTTCGAGTTAGGGCTAAACGGAAGGAATAAGGAGGAATACAGACATTTTGCACAAAATTCCCCATTCCTTAGAAATCACTGGCAAGTAATATCGCATCGCAAAGGTTATATTTTCTGAATATTCTTATAACTTAATTGTATCCTATGTTGATAAATTTGCAGGCCAAATATATCATAGTTCATAGTTTAAACCGACTCCCTTATGAGGCTTGGGCAGCGCGTTTTCACTTAGTCGAGGTTGGTTTTCTGCTTTGTGCAGTCGTTCGCTCTAGTCTCCCCTTGGAATCCTTCGTAAGTTTTGTGCGGAACTTTTGTATTTCATAAGTGATGTGACTATTTTTTGTTTTCTTCCTGGGTCGTTGCATCATTTTACAATCTTCACTTTATTGAGCGAAGTACCTTCCATAATTTGAGTTAAACTGTAAACAATATCAGCTCCTGCCTTATGCCCCCGCGCGTAAACATCTTCACATTCTCTGTAAGGGTTAGTGTGAAGTTGATCAGCTGTTTGCTGCATGACATGCATTGGGATATTCGACAGGAACTGAATTTTACCGTTTCGCTTTCTTCCACACAGTATTCCAGTAATACCTACATAAGAATAGGTATACATGGAATTTGTGATATTTTGGCACTTGTCGATCTTTTGGCAGAAATATAAAATGGCCGAGGATGCTAGAAAATGGGCGTGTCCCCGCTGCACTTTCGAGAATTGGCCACGTTCCCTACGTTGCACTCTCTGTGACGCCCCACGGCAGACCTTATACCATCCAGTGGAGAACAAGTCACCTTGCATTGATACGAGCAACTCCAAGTTGTTCAGCGGGGGTTGGTCTTGCCCCACTTGCACCTATGACAACTGGGCCGCATCCGGCCGTTGTACTCAATGCGGCACCACTTCACCCCTTGCCTCCACCTCAAAGCAGCCCTCTACTGACTACTTACCTTCTTCTCCATCCCTCACGTCATTGGGTGTCGTTAAGTGGATCTGTCCTTCATGCACTTATGAAAATTGGCCGAAATCCAAGCGCTGTGTCATGTGTAGATCCTCTCCTCCACCATCATCTCTTGCCTCCTCTAGCAGCTGTACTATCACTTCCACCATCGACTGGATTTCTGCATGCAAGGCCGTCATCACGGGTGATTCTGATGTTCTTAAAAAGTTTATTCTCACTGCCGGATCTCTGTCTCCTCTCTCCTCTCGCCAACTCACCCCACAGGACTGTCAGATGCTGGAACAGTGGTCAAGTGGCGAGAGTAATGTCCTCAAACCTGGCCTTTCGCTACTTGACTTAGCGAGATTCTATAATCGGACCGAGTGGGTCAGTAGTCTTTCGGCCCTTTATCCGACAAGCTCTCTGACAAGGCCAGGTGCCAAGCGTTCGGTCTGCCAGTCAAGCGCTTGTGCAGCAAAGGAGTTGCGGCGACTCTTGGACTCATGTGTGCGTCAACGGAGGGGGTCATTTCGCTGCTCCTACCTTATTGAATTCGGTACCTTTTATCTCCCCTCAGAGATCAGAGATTTGCCCTGCTCATCACGGGAGGTGATGTTAAAAGAGCTCTGTGATACTGAGGTTCAAAATGGTTAGTTTTCTGCTTCATTAGACGGAATTCGTGATTGTATCCTTCATTTATTCTCCTCTTTTTCGTGTCCTCAGAACTGGAGGTTCGAAGCCAAGTGATCAATTGGTGGGTCGTTGAGGGACAACAAAATCAGCCTACCAGTCGACTTCTAGCCCTATGGAATCGAACTGACGGTGATTGCTTGCTGGATAGCCTTATGCAGGTATTTAAGTAGTTTTTAGGAGATCCAATATGTGGTGCTTTTGTAGGAGTTTCTCGTATTCGTGTCACACCTCGATTTCATAAAGTTTGAGGACTCTGTAATTGTAGGGCAAGATATAACTGCATTATTACATTGCCTTTGAGTTGATACCGTTGTGCTAAGGTCAGATTTTTCCGACTTGATTGATGTCACAGTTATGAAGAATGTTGTCACCCGACTACCTTTCAACCTAAATTTATTTGCAGTATGGAAAGATTGTAATGTAAGCAAAAGATTGCTGCTGAGTTCAGTTGCTTAGTTATCCGGCTGACATACGTTGGGGCTATGATGAACCAAGGAAAAGTATAGTTAGTTTACATAGAACTTTTCTTGTAGCCTCTTCAGCTGTTATTCATTTTATGAATCAGTTCAGGGCTCCCCTTACTTTTCTGACTGTGGATGTATCTGATTCGGCAGCCAGAACGCATTGAATCCACCATACTTGCACAGCTATTTCCGAACTTTCCAATCTACTCATAGGCAACTCCATGAGATAGAGAATATGACACTCATACCAGCCTCGTTCTTGGCGGTGGATTTGTGACTCTAGCACACCAACTTACAGTACTCAGTGTAGGCCAGTGCTAAAATGCGAAAGCAGCCTGTTTGCCAGACAGGATTATTTATAAAACTCATTTGAAATAGATCAATTATTAATTCTTCTGTCTTGACTGTTTCCAAAGAAAAAGTGAAGTGTGAAAACGTTTTGAACATCATTCAAATGCATGAAAAAGTTGACTTCTGCATAAGAGTAACTCAACCCTTGATATTTTCCCGACTACTCTGTGGTGAAAGCTTTCCACAATTGGCTTATGGAAGCAGTGAAACTTGCTTTTTACTGTTATTCACTATTGTATCATTGAATCTTATCAAAATCAATTACATGAAGTGTTGCTCATTCATATTTCATAATGTTTAGCAGATTCTTACCATAATCTTTTGCTTTGGCTTAATGCAAGATAACCAGATGAACGCTTTTACGAAGCTGTTAAATGTAATTGTTTTACTCGTTTGTATCACCTAGTTATACGATGTTTGTAGATCCACAACGGGTTTCACATTTATTTTCATTAGGGTGTACAATCTTCTGACGTTCATTTGTCATGTTTGGATTATTTGGGTCCTAACTTATCCATCACTGGAATCTTAATTATTGAAACTCGGAACACTGCTAGGTGTGCGTGATGCAGCTGGCATTCCAAGTCTAAGGCATCAGGCGAGATATCTTGTGGTTGAGACGGGCACGAACCTAACACGTGAGAACTATGCTGCTTCGCTTTGAGGCTGCACTTTGTGAAACCGCGTTTTAATCGATGGTATTCCGTCGTCATCATTCCCTTCTGCAGTCAGCGAACGTGGTTTTCATCCCGTTATCACACCCACACCTACACACATAAATGAGTCCACTGACTTAGTTCCTCTTTTTCGAATAGGCCTGCTGGGGAGTGTTCGACCAGCAGAGTACCTTGCGTCATGCGTTGACCGAGAGCATAAGAGCTTGCGAGGGGCAGTTCTACCGAATCTGGCGTGAACACGAAGTCCATCAGGCCGCTAGCCAATATCAACCGGATGAAGAGCAACTCCTTCGAGATTGGCATTCTGCTTTGACCGCAGCCAGTCTAACCCGTAGGCCCCTTTCCCTTAAAGAGGGAGTTGCTTTCTATTGGTTGATTGACAGTTGAGTCGAAGGGTAGGGCCAAATTCGGGAATCATAGCTGTAATGATTGCTGAAGGTTTTGCAGTCAATAAAGGGGTCGTACGATCGTACTAGGTGCGTTGGTTATTTGCGAAAACAATTAAATCAAAAGGTAATGTACTGATATAGAATTCCTTGCAGGTAGCATTTAAAGACCGCAGAAATATGGTAGTCCCCCCCAAATGAAAGATAGTTATTGGTACCGTAGGCATATTCATGAGTGATCCTCTCAACGAAATTCTAAACGTAACATTAAAAGGGGTTGGTATCGGAAGACCTAGAAGGCCAAATGTTGGGGTTTACACGACCACAAAATGACCACTTATTCCCTCCTATCTAGACCATATAGCGACACCGCTAGGTGTTCAAAACGTCCGCTGTTACTGCCTCTCAGGAGAATCGAGGACCATGGAGTAATGTTTTAGTTTTCTTATTCTAATCCACTTCGTTTTTCATTAAACATGCTAAGTGGTAGCTCGGGTGAGGAAATCTGAGCGTCACAGTTGTGAGCCAAATAGTAACTGCCCCTCTTTTCGTTATAAATGTCTTTGTGGACAGCACGTCTTGTGGTTGAATTTGAAGCATTAACCTAATCAATTAGCCAAGAGCCCTGGTATTGATGCTCTTTATCTGCTGTGCGAACTCAATGTTTCTATTAGTCAAGAGGTCGACAGCTCTTTTGTGCTCCGTGTCAGATTTGGAGCCTCAATTTTGGGGCTGAAAAAGTCTGTGATTTCTTAGGAATAAGTCGTTTTGCATTGGTAAACGCGTTGTACGCGATTTTTTTGTGCTATTTCACCACCATATAGTGCGTGTGGGTGCTTTTTTTTTGAAAAACGAAAGCCTCTTACGCCAATGCATCTCATGTTCGTGTATGTGAACTTTATAAGGTTATTTGATGGTGTCCTTGTTGTATTCTGCTGTCCGTGATAAGAGTTGTTTCATGGGGCAGTTGATTTCTTTCTTCTACTAGGTTCACCTCTGGAGCAAATTCACATCTTCGTCCTTGCGCACGTCCTCCGTAGGCCAATCATCGTATATGGTGTCAAGTACATCCACAACTACCGCGACGAACCAATCGGACTGGCAAACTTTGAAGGTCAGTAGTTGGTGTGGTCTGGATGGAGGAAGGTGTATTAACACCTGACAAGCTTTACCCCCAAAAAGACACCTGCTTGTGGTTGATTTGACATTCACATCGTTAACAGAGCATAGGGAGCCGAAATACTAGGGGAAGGTCAGAGTAAACATGCATTAGCATGGGTGGAAATATCGCATGATGTGTGGTTTAAAAGGAAGTGGCCTTATTTTTCAGCATACAGAATGACTGGCAGGTTAGAGGTATATGCGGCGTGAGCAGGGTAACGGATGCTATCTAGCAGAGAGATGAAAGTTTGCAATCGCCCTAATTGGGAACATGCGTTTTTCTGTAAAAATAAAAATGAATTCTTCCCTTTAGATGTCGACTATAATTTCTTTTACTTCCAGCTGCACTAGTTTCACTTGATCTTGTCTTTTGGGTGTGGCTTTTGGTTGTTTTTCGCTGCCCAACTTTCTGTCCACCTACACTACACCTACTGTGATAAGAAAAGCAGCGTCTATCCCTGTCATACGTAAACTTTTGTCCAGCATATAGCGTGTTGAGCTTCATGCTCAATAATAGTTTGAGGCAGTTGTTCATTCCTTTATTTTCTAATAGTAAAAGAAGACAACACGGATGTCAGTAAATCCAAACATACAACACCCTGTTTTAAAGTGCCACGACTGGAAAAGTATGCAGCTTGGTTTTAAATATCTGATTGAGAGAATTATGTAGTTGCCTCTTCTTTCATCGCTCGTCCGAATCTTGTTGCTTGCATATATGAGGATCATATAAGACAAACCGGGACTCTTAATTTAATAGGCATTCCATAAGATGGCAATTTATCATGCTGGTACTACACGCAGTGGAAACTGTCGTATCGGGGGCCGACGCTCATGTCGTGGTCCACTCCATACATCCTTGTTGGCTAGAGCGTAAAGCTCCCAGGTATCTAACCGTACAAAAAAATTCGGACACAGTAAGGTAATGGGATGTTCAGTAGCTCAGCAGTACAAACGTCACGAGGACGACCGCGTCTGTTTTTATTTGACAGTTTCAGTTGTGATAGCTGAATGAACAGTAAACATAGCACATCCATCCGCGATTACTTATAACTTGAAAAATTTGGGCTATGCTGGGTGTCTTTTTGTGTCGAAGTTACTTTTAGGAACAAAGCCTATTTAGAAGCTGGAGTAAGCATATCCATGTAAAGGGAACTCATTTTCCACTTCTAGGAAGAAGTTGTTTAGCTAAAAGTTCCCTTTACTTTTGAACCTTCCATAAGCATGGCTATAACAAACCCATTTATACAAATGTATCCCTTTTCGTCGTTCTCTCAAAAATTTTCGCGTTAATCTTACTTGTGCAGGGCACGAAGTATGCGTGACATTATGTATTCCACGTGACCTAAGAGTGCTGTCGTGCTGCGTGGCTTTCTTGTTCCTTCTTGGTGTCTGATGGACAATATCCTTTTGCTGAGCTACACCATTAACAATATCTTCACGCTTCATTTGTAAGGAAAATGTGAAGTAACAGTTCCCATTAGCTCTCGATATCGTAGCCACGCACCTGCTGAGTGCCTGTTTTCCCGAAGGTCGTTTGTCGTTGGATGGTTTTTTTGAACCGATCTGTAGAGCTCTGGACAATCTATGGGTTCGTAGTTCTTCGTTTGCGAAACTAAAACCAATCATTTTTCAAGTATATCCCACTTAATGTAGTGGTTATATGTTACTGACTATTTCTAATTTTGAAAGACCGTTAAACATTTTTGCTTTTGTTTATGACGTTTTGATGGATCAGTTTTGTAATTTTTTATAAGTCTCTTGGAATGTTGATGCGTACAGCTCGAATATTAAAAACTCAGGCAGACTCCCCAAACTACTGTATTATTTCTTATGTTTATTGGTTAGTTTTCTGTTTGTTATGCGTCGATAGCATGTCTACTGCGTCTGCAACCTCCTGTTTTATGTTGGCTCAAAGCTGGTGGCGTTTTCTTGACGTAGTACTTGCCTGTTTTCTTTCCTCAAGAATGTGATTGTGCTTTGCTTTACGACGTGTACGCTGTTTTGTAGAACCAAATCACATGACCTTATGCAACTCTGTTGTGTTTAGAGCCTTCCCTCCGCTTTGCCATCTGGCAAGTTTTCCGTGTTTTAAAGTCTTTTGAGATTCCTGGAAAGTAGGGGACTGAGAAACAAATACGTTGTTGCAATGATATAGGTCGCTCTTCAGTTAAAATGAGACCCATTTTTATAAGTCGATTTCCGCCTGATACTTATTCAAGCACCCATGTAACGAATGAATAAATAGCCTTTTCCAAACTCAGATCGAATTGAGAGGATAGTGCACTTGTCCGTTTGGCTGAATGGAATGGAGTTAATTTTTAAGAATCAAGGTCATCACTAGGAATGATTCTGACGTACCAATTGTCATAATAAAAGTCACATTGAAATCTCCCAGGCGGGATTGCCTTTGGCTTATCGTCACTTGGTCAAAAACTCCTGGTTATTGGATAGTGAAATATCAAGACCGACGACAAACAACTTTTCTTGTCGATTTTTGCCAGTTTTTAGATTTATTTTCGTTGACTGCTACTTTGCTTTATAAAATTTTTTAATTGTCGAATTTTACTATTTTGAATTTGTGTTTGACTGCTGCTTGATAGAATAATCTACATTATTTGTTGTTGTTCAGACTACTATCTATCCATTACGGGTTCATAAATATCAATTCTATGTCCAATTGGGATGCTCCTACTTTTCACTGTTCCTGTGCCCCATAAAGATCTTCATTCTGACTATCAGCATGTTTGAATAATCGGTTGATGGATAAGTGCAAAATGGGGGTAAACTGTACTTCTCACAGTCGATTATGGTTTTCCCCTTTGCTGTTCAGGGGTTTATCTTCCACTGCTCTGGGAGTCCACCTTCTGCTCCCGCGATCCTGTAATCCTCGGCTATACACGAGGTCACTTCACCGCCCTCGTTCCTATCGAGCCACCTCGCAATCCTGCTTCACCCGCATCTACCTCCTCCTCCTTATCCTCTGATGGCTCCTCTGTCACCCCCGCCTCAACCGTTACATCTACCGCTTCTTCCTCTGCAGCTGCCGCTGTTTCAAAATCGGAGGGGGAGATGGAGGATTGCGCTTCAGCTGAGCGGTGCGATCCGCTCCACCTTCCCGCTGTCTCTGAATGCTCGATCTATCTGCCCCTTTTTGATCGACACGGTACTCCGCTGCCGATCCCCTTCGCCTCAAAAAGTGCTGTGGTAGGCTTTGCGCTTTTTCCATCATCGATGTTGTCACCTTTTTATCAGATGGCTTTTCTTATTGTAAATGCCTCATTCACTTCTTCGTGTTCCTTCCAATGAGTTCACTACTCTCTTCACCTTTCATTCCCATAAGTACTGTAGTTAGTCATTGTTAATCTCGTCCTTCTGGTGGTTCCTCCCCAGGCTCTGTCAACTTCGCATTCTTAATACTACTCTTATTCCATCCGAAAGGCGCCAAATCATCGATTAGATATTACTTTTTTTCACTTGAGTCACCCATAGTACGATTTTCAATCTGCCCCTTTTTATTTTCCATTTATGCAGCTTAATGGGCTTCTCGTCTTTCTCCTCCACCTTCATATTCTTGCTAATCTTGTGGTTCCATCCAATAAATCTGCGAAAAGGTGATAGTGCAGTTTTCCCTTTTCTATCTTTCTGCCAAAGTGATGCTCATTCATTCACATACGCTGTTGTGCGTTGCTGTTTCTGTGCATCGCTACCTCCTTTATGACATCGCGGTCATATCAGGCGAACGTCAGCCCTGCTACATAATAAGCGACAGGGTTGGTCGGATCGAGCACACCTCAATGCTGTCCATTTATAAGGGTTGCCTATTTTCTGCAGTAATTCTTGTATAAACTATCGAAACACTTGCTCAAAATGGAATACCTTCGCAGTTTGTACGGAATCGCCGAATCCCACTGCTGATTTTGTCATAACTTTAGGTCAATGCGATGTCTTGTGTTGGTTTTTATTTCATTTCATTAAAATTGTAAAATGTGTTGAAAAAACGTCCATTGACCAAAATGTTTGGGATTTTTAGTCATTTTTTCCTAGGTTTGAAACTTGAAGCTTCGTATGAACATGAAAAAAGACTCTTCCCAAAACTACCGTTAAATTGATGCCTGATGTTGATTTGGAAAAGCCAACTTGAATTGCGATGATTCACATTAGTCCTAGAATTTTTTTGAGGCCTATCTTAAAATCGCTTGCTAAATCAAGGTTTGTAATGGCGGAAAATGTTGTTTCTCATTTTATCCTTAGAGGAAATCCTCTTTCACGATTGTAAGCCACCTTTAAGGAGGAAAACAATTCACAGGATCATTCTAGGTGGCAACTCCTTCAAAGGGAATGGCATGTCCTTTCGTCGTCTTTCATAGATTTGATGTATTCGTGCTAGAGCTCAAAATGGAGACAAGGTAGATTTGGATGGTGGCTAGTTTATCCATTTTGGCACTTTACTTTCACCACATATATATTTTAATCATAGAATCCATAGTAAAAAGGCGAATTCACATTTCATAAAGCTTTTCTGATCATTCGCAAAATGAAATTTTGGCCGATGTTTGCTCACCTTCATTCGGCCTCCTACCACATTCCAGTTTGTCTAAAAAGTCGTATCATGGAACCGACTGTCAGAAGTAGATTAATTGGATCAGATATTGGCGTCGAAGCTGGGTTTTTATTTGGTATGTGGAGCCTTCGGTAGGGGTGCAGAGTAAATATCTGTTGTGAGGTACTGCTTAAAAATTGTAAGTGGACTTCGTGTTTATTCCATTATCGCGCATTTCAAAACACAAGCTCTCGCCAAATTGTCGTGGATTTTGGAAAGGCGGTTGTCGTGTTTGATGACATGTTTATGAGACGTGATGTCATGAAAGAAAGATCTAAAAATGTGCGCAAGATGATAATGTGAGCCCTATGAAGGAGATGCCCATGTCTAGAGACTCACAGAGTACTTGAGCCTGCTTCTCGTCAGGCGGGTGGGTAGCACCTCTACGTTCACTGAATGCCTTGCTAAGAGGAGACGGTGAATTGAACTACCACTTCCCTTTGCAGGCCCCAAGCGATACCCAACTCCTTCGTGATCGGCTGGAGACGATGTCGACCCGTCGGGGTCTGCTCCTGGCTCGTCTGTGTCTGCCAACAAGGAGACACTGCTTAGTAGAGGACATCGTGAGGGACTGGCTTCTCGTTTATCGCAGGATGGCTGCAACCACTCCCACGCCTTCTCCTGCTTCTGCTAACGCGACTGATGCCAGTGGGAGTAACGGCGTGGGGGTCTATGGTGGTAGACATCCCTTTGATTAACTCGGGGAGTACTCGTCCCTCCCCTTCCTTGGCTGTGACGTCACAATCACTCACCAGCATACTCATTCTGTGCCTATTTTGCAAGAGAAAGTATCAGATTTCACTGTACAACCATTTTAGTTTGACCGGATACCTATGAGCATATTATTTACATTTTGTATTAGAAGGACAAATGCATTCTGCCATTTGATGTCTGGCCTTGTGCTGTGGTTGAATGCTAGGGTTTGTACTGGAGTGCTCCACCGAAGTGATGGCGAAAGCTAACACCGCTTAATCTTATTTCTCAGATTGGTGCGGACCTGGTGCATACCTCTTTGTTTGACATCAAAGAATCATCGTTTTGTGAATCGAATCCGTGCAGATGCTGGCGAAAACATCGAACCGTCTAGGCTCTAAAAGTGAAACTTCAATTAAGCGACTTGTTTACACACTTCTGCTGCACTTTAGGACGAGCAGAAATGAATGTGTCTCGACAGGCAGCACTCGAGGCGTCTGCAGTGGTGTTTAACGCGACATCTTTAACTTCAGCCATCCTCCTGCTTTCGAGGAAATGGAAGTGATCGGTCGAAAAGGAAGTGTTTCATTTGCCTAGTTCTTCTCTTTCTTGCATGCACGTAGATGATCCAACAAGATTGCATCTTTTCAGGTGTCAATGGTGAATTCTGGCCGACTGCATGATTTGTCGATTTGGACGATTTGTTGCGTGTAATTTTGGAATTCCAGTTTTTTGTGTTCTGATCGTCAGAGCACTACTAGAAAGTGTACACTAACATTAAGTCACCTGAATCATTCATGCCACATTGTGTGAAAGGAAAAAGCGAGCTTGATTCATAAGTTGACGTAATTAATCTGACTTCTTCGAAACAAACCTTCATTTGTCCTGCCTAGATTGCAAACTCGAGACCGCCAGGCCGCAGAAGACAGAATTGTCCCCGATCAGTTGCTCATGCGCGGCATCTTCAGCGTGGGTTCTCACTTTTCAGAGACTCAATTTCAGGTTTTATCCATCTTCACTTTTGAAGACACAACCACATGTCTGGTGTGGTGTGATTTGGGGCTGCTGCGTTCATGTGCCCTCCATCGAACTCGCCGATCCGATTGTTAGACAACCCCACTTTTGTATCTAGCACTCTCACCGATGTTGATGCATTCACGTAAGGTAGTTCAATTTTTTCTATCACAATACATTCCCTCCACTCACATCGTCGTAGTTGATGAACTAAGGATGAAAATGAATAACTATTGCTCCATTACCAACCACTGGAACACCGGAAGTTTCTATGATGCTCTATTCACAGATATCAGGCTAACTTGACTTAGATCACCTTTCAATAACAATTTTCACGGGAATATTTTGTTTGTCCGGTGATGGAGAGAGTTTTGTGCCTAGAAATATATTAACCGCGGATCTCACAGGACTAGATGACTCGTCAAGGTGGAGTGTTACTTGGGCATGTGTCAAAAATGAAATCCTCCCAAAGCCTTAACTCCGCAGAGCATATGTCGAAGTCATCTAGTACCATGTTTGTGAATAGAATCTAGAGAAAGCTGACCCGGGTTTCAGCACGACCTCAGATGTAAAACTTTCACCCATTTATCTTGTGTGAATTTGTGCTTTTGTGTTCCACCTGCCGGCAGTTCAGCCCCATGTACACCTTTTTTTGACTCACGCGATGTTAGGGACAATAGTTCATTGCAAATTGTAAACAATCCTTCAAAAACTGAAATGAAAGCATATTTTGAATACTTTCAGGCGTTCAGAAGTATGACTAAATGAGGCAAGTAAAACAAGGGAATGGGATGTATTATTCATTGCCTTGCATACAAACGCCCTGGATGTTTTTCCCAAATGTACCCCGCATGCTTCGTGAATTATAGGTCACAATTTCCCAGGGTCACAGCTTCCTTCCGTCGCGTGGTTACATCACACACACACGCATGGAGGGTGTAAATACAGCACATATTTAGTGATTGAAAAGTGGTTAACTTGGCATTCCGTCCATCGTCTCACTTTTCTGGTGCTAAACTTGTTCGCCATCCAGCATCACTGATGGAACGTGACCCCGACGGTGTGAAGCCACCCATTGTCCCCAAAGTAATTCGCACTTGGAGTTCTGAGGTCAATAACAGCTTCAATGACTGCTGATTGGGTCTCTCCCTAGGCTTGTTCTCATTTTTACTTTGTTATGTAGGCTGCTCACTGTTTTCAAACGTACCTTCCGATAATCTGTCAAAACTCTTTAAAAAATTTCTTGCAACTTTTGAATATCCTCCCCACCGTGGAGCATCGAAGTATCAGCGGAGCGTCTAACTAAGAAGGCGCAACTACGTGACAAAACAAATCCCGGCCTAACGAATTTAAGCACAGTGACAAACGGATCACGCAGACAGCTCTAGAGGCTGGTGAACACCCGGCCGAGTGGGAGGCAAAGTGAAGAAAGGATCGCCTAGTTTGAGTGGCGAATATATTGGCGACATTAAGCGCCTTTGTTATCATTTTCCCTTATCCGAACGGACCGGTTGAGTCGACTCTGAATCTAAAGTTGGACGATTTGAGGGCTGGAGAACGTGCAGTGAGGTGAGGCTATCCAGGCGCATCCCCTCACCTCTCGCAATTGTTTCCTACCTTTCGTTCGCACAATGACCAAGCCACTATTGCCAAAGGAATTCGACGTAAAAGCTACTCCAGTGTTTGCTGCTACTTATCTGGATGCAGATTCATTTCATCTAGACGTAAGTTTACCTCAGCTCCTGGATCCTCCAAGATCAATGTACAATTATGACTATTAAGATGACTAGGAGTTTGTTAAGGTCAAATACACTTTACCCTTCTAAACAGAGTCAAACTGTACTTTATTTTCAAAATGACAGCGCAAAACAGGAAATTGAAATGATGACATCCACTTGGTTATGAATACAAGTACCCAAGAAACTCTAAATGACTTCACCAAAAAATGAGCGTTCACGTATAGGGAGCAAAAGCTAAGTATAACAATTTCTGAATTTAGTTGCATCCAATTGGTTTGATTGAAACCAATTAATTATACCTTGCAATAATTGAATGCATATTTTAGTAAGCGGAGAAAAAATGCGGTTGTGGTTATAGTATTTACTCTGAAGTAGCCACCTTCTCTGAGTGTGAAATTGGTGATTGCACAATCTGATGCCTCATTTTGCTAAACCTCTGATCCTTGCACTTTAAAAATGCATATTCACGAAAATAGGAAAATCTTTTGGGAAGATGAATGCTGAATTAACGATACGTCGTTTGTTCAAAGCGCAGTTAGACTGCGTAGGCCCTTCATCCTCGCTAGGGGTGTCAGTTACCACTTTATTGTCATTTCTCCACCCATTTCGCCAGTCCTTTTGGACCTTCATAAAAATATCCTGCCCAGGCTTATAGTCGTGAAAAGTCTTCGACGAGACCTCAAGCATTGTAACCTTATCTCAACTTTCAAGTGGCAGCGATTCAAACAGATGAATAAAAAATAAATTGGATGTGCTCTAGAACCTCGAGTCTTTACAGATGTTGAAAGAAGTCATAATGAGGCTCCTTGGGGCAGTAGGGCTTAGGACCGCTAGCCCAGCCGGGAGGCCAACCCACCCTGCGTTAGTACAATGGTGGAACACCTAGGTGGCCCCATTACCAAAAATGCGAATTAAACTAACATCCAAATAACGCATTAGGATAATACTAGGGCAGAAAATGTATTGTCGATGTACAGGAGGGCTGGGGTGGGAGGGCTACTGGTAACACTCGGAGGTCATGCTGCCCTCTGGAAGTACAGTCGCGGGGGATTAAGTGCTCACGTAACCAAAAAATGAGTTAGAAATAACCAAAGTGAAAGTCAGATGGGTGTCTGCTTCGGATATTGTCCGTATGTGGTGCGCCAAAATACGTTTATTTATTTTAAAAAGACGGGCTTTATAAATTATGGTGAATTTTTTCCGAGCATTACTGATATCCAACCACACTTGCAAAACTCTGCAACAGGCTTTCAATGCGCCATCCAGAGGGTTGTAATAAAATGGTACACTGATTTCACTATTTTCTTCTTTGACGACTTTCCTACAGCCACACCAAATAAGCCCATAAGTACTCATCATACCTTAGACGAAAAATTATCTCCGTTGCCCAGTAGAAAATACGCCATTTAATGTCCTTAAAAGGAAGAGAAAGCGAATTCATTCGCCCTTTAAAAGCTTCCACAAAATACAGTTGCAAAGGGTTTGCATCTCCCCTTGTCGTGCGGCATGCACTTATCCACGGTCATTGAAACAACTAGTCTCACATGAATTTTACTGTCTGCACAATGTCCCAGTCACTGGCAGCCAATTCCAGAGATGATGGCACTTCTTGTGTGGCTTCACGCCGGATCGCGCGACACCACTGTTGTCAATACATCTGAACTTGACATTGGCTTGGATTATTTTCATGGGTCAAAGTAGGTGACCACGACCTCGAATGAAACATTTGAAGTATCCTATCTACACTCAGTCCGGGAGCTTACATACTCGAAGTGTTGATGGTGCAGTTCTGGCATCTCAGCAGCAACTTATTTGCCTCATGATTTAACAAGAAAGCTTGAACGAGTGTGTCAGACTCTAAAATACAGTCCACTTTCTGTCTTCAGCTCAAGCGGTGTTTCCACGCAAAAGACTTGATTCGTGTCATTGACTAAGTTTCTGTTATCACTTTGGATCAAATATCGAGGGTAGTAGGGTAGGTCGGAACCCATTTCCCAGTAAAACGCAGGCTGAGAGATTCTCCTTTGTTACGTCCTGTTGTTGTGCATGCTTATTCTTACCAGTAGAAAAACAACTTTAAAAAGATAGTATTAACAAAACTAATGGGACAGAATCTGATTTCAAAGAGAAGCTGACTAGGTAGCATCACGACAGGAAAATAAAAGTATTGCAGGCGAAAAGTTAGGGACAATGACCCCCAACCTCAAAGTTAGGCAATGAGATGTTTTATTTTGAATAGGCTATTGAAACACCAATTGCTGGATGTTCAATGCTAATTTGATAGTTAATCCCCTCGATGGGCGTTTCAACGATCGAAATTGCACCACTACTTGAGGATCACACCAAGCTGACCTCTTCTAAGCAGTAAGTCCATACCACTGCTTTGGAGGTTAGCCCCACACCTATCATCTTCGAGATGTGGCTGAAATGAAAATACGCAGAGAAGTGAAGCAGAATGTGCCAATAAATGGATACCCATAGTGAAGTGGACTAAGCACTACTAAACTGCATGGCTCCCCACAGTCTATCTCCACTGCACATCATGTTTACCCTTACGACTAAATTTAACGGAAACTTTTACGCTTAATAAGACAGAGATTAGAGAGACAGCACGTAAAATAACGAATATGATTTATTTTAACAATTTCTGCAACTCAAACTACTGTTTCTTTGTCTTTTGCCCTTTTAACCGTCCGGTGGGCACAGAGGCATTGCATAGTGGTTGGAGAGCGAGACCGAGGAGGATGATCGCGTGGCAGACGTGTAGAGTGGCACTACTCAACACCGTGGATGGATAGACATTCCAGGACATCTCGATAAGTCCGAAGATAAGGAGCCTTAGATACAAGGATACAGCTCAGCAGCTCATGATGCCGCGATTAACACAATCGCTACTAGCGTCATATATACGTGGAACTCCGTTTTATAGCTGAGCCTAGCTTTACGAAAATGTGGTATGCGCTGTTAATAAATTCAGCTGAACCGATTGCACCACACGGTGTTACAAACAGATTGGTTGATTTTAGAGCACCAAAAAAGATGAAGAAGCCCCTTGGTTTAAGGATAGCTACAACGGTTGGATTGGTCTGTGCAATAGTGCAAATTTCAGTGTCACGCCAGAATTATGAAAGGAACTGGACCGTGATGATCAAATAAGTTCTCTAGTGCACCGAAATAAAATCTCTTAATATGATAAACAGTATAGAAATATGGAAGCTAAATCCACCCCCTGCTTACCTCACGGAATCCGAAAGTAGTGCCACCGACCACAGGATAAAGGGAATGGAGTGGTAGTACCAAACGTAAAATTGGTAATGCAAGGAACGACTAAATGCGATACCAATGAAGTTGGAAACAAACATCGGATAAAGTACATCTAAAAGTAAAACAAATTTGAAGCAAAACCAGTATCACAAAGGCAAAATAAACAAATTCAGGGAGATTCAACCTACCCTCAGCAATAATTTTTTGCTCTTGGGAAGGTGGAAGTGGTTGCAAGAATGTTTTAAATCCTCCACAGGATCTAAATGAGAAATCGAAGAGTGAAATAAGAGAAAAATATAGCTGGAAATAGGGCCTTACTTTAAACTAAAGGAGCGTCTTAAATGAAGGACTAAAAAATCCTACCTACTGAATTTCATGAGGAAGAATGAAAGCAAAAGAAGATGGATGACCAGCAGGGCTGCGTGAAATCGTCGGTCAAGAAAAAGTGCTTCGGGAATGACTCGCCAATTTACTGTCCATTTGTACATGAACTGCCGACTGAAATCAAAGGCGCGACTGAAGTAGGCTTCAGAATTGCGGAAGAAGAAGATTGCTCCCAAGAGAACCTAGAAAAGAGCAGAAGCATTATCAGTTTTTCGGGTAGTATTAACCCTGAAAACAAATTATATTGATGACGTTATGGTGACAAGTGCAATAGATAACTACCTGGATAATACCGCATTCAGCCAGGTGCCCAAGTGTTTCATATACACCACGGTATTTGAGCAGAACAAGGAGAAAACCGGGTGAAAAAAGCAAAATGTTCATCTTCACCCCAACGGCCATGCTGCGTTTAGCAAAAAAAATAATTAACACATGAATTAGATAATATCTAATAAAACTGGACCACAAAAACTACCTGAAGAATACAGCTGCGCAAGAGAAGTGATCGTAAAGGCACCAGTTTACTGATGCGTAAAGGAAAAACATTGCCCAAGGATCATTGAAAAGTCGTAACAAGTAAATAGAATGCACCCGATACGAGGCAAAAGCCAAAATAAGGATAGGAAGTAAGGGGACCTACAGGAGAGAAAGTACGAGTAGTTGAATTACCTTTCTGAGTTTCCGGTAGATATTGAGAACTAAGACCATGGTTATCGCATAAAGACCTGTGAATAGACACTGGGCTGCAAATATGTTTTTGCCGTGATCTGTTAGAAAATACAGAAGGGAATAGATGTAAATATGCCCAGCGGGATAACTAGAATGGAGGATTAAGAGGTTACCCTATTTCCTTACACACAGGGCCCAGTTCGGCCGATTAGTTGGTCATAATCACGTGTCCCATTTAGGAAAACTTCCGACTGTTGCATATAAGCGACCCAGTCAATTTCAGTATCTAAAAGGCTTATTTAAATACTATATTGTACATGCAACACTGTGTAACACGAATACACAAAGTGCTAGATCCAATACCCAAACTATTGGCAAAACAGTGATGACAAGCGGTGGGGAAAAGAGAATGTTTTTCCCTATAATAAAGTATTTTGTTTTGGCTAGCATTGTTTCTGGATCTAGCACACTGCTAGGCTACTTTAGTGACGTGCAACCAGGCACAAACTCAGTCATGCATCTTATTGGTTAATATCACATGACCTATTTGAGCGCTCTAGGTCAATAATGTGACAGTAATTAAGCTATAACCTTAATGCTTCGCTTGTTTTCCAGTCCCTACCTGTTGGCATCTCAAAAATTAAATTCCTTTGCTTAATGAATGTCTTCTGGGACTGGCATAAACCAATGAGAATTACTTCTTTGCTAAATATCAGAAAGAAGGGAAGTTTAATGCACATCTTTATCTAAGAATAAAATTTTAATCCTCAGCTGGTGCTTTTTATCGATGTACTTTCAATGCATGCTATAAACGTAATTATGATTGCAAAGGACCATACCTCAAATGTGATTAATTCTTTCGAAGTTTATATGGATAATTGCTGGGTTCATTTATTTTCACGTCTCCTTTGAGGCTAGTGGTTATAAAACGTTTTAAAAGATAACACCAAATCAATGAGTTTTGAGTCGAATTATACCAAGACATTGATATATTAATAAGTAGTAATGTATTCCCGTTGTTATAAATTCATGGGATTTGGTTGTTTATTATGAATGTAGTTGCTATTTCTGGAGCCAAGTTGCCAGCTGTACATAATGAACTAACTTAAAACTGACAACAAACCTTGTTCAGACACATCTTTGTCATTAATACTTTACTTCTAGGAGGCTGTCAGCATGGCCCGGAGATCATGTTGCAGAGCAGAAGTACGATCTGGGAACAATGGAATGCCAGCACTGTTAAACCCAGCTGAACGTAATTTAAGGTCATTATATTGTCACCGATATCACATAATCGGCTTAACCACCTGTCATTTTCGAGTTCAGGTTAAAAAGACTTGAATAGGACATCCTCTACACCGTAAGCTTCAGCGTCTATTCTGACCCAACAAAAAGGTTGAGAAGATATACGCATAAATAAAGGGCTACACCATCCAGTGGAGCACTACTTAGGGGGACTAAGTAGCCCAAACCATATCACACTGTCAGTAAAATCACTCGCTAGTTTTCATTCCTTCATGACATAAGTTATCGCTGCCGCCTAAGTAACAGCAATTTTGAGTTGAAAAGTCAAAAAGTCATAAAATACCCTTTAAGTAATATCGAAGTCACGACAAAAAACCAGCTTTCATTGACACGTTCAGCACCATTCCCGTGCCTATTAGTAAACACGTCTGTTCACCCCAAGCGTACACACACGCACAATCTTCACTATCGAAAGCGCTAGATCACATGCGCCATCCATGGCTCCAGCACAATTCGTCTTCGTAAGCAGCCACATTAAAAATTGCATTTCATAGCTCATCCTCTTTTTAAATGTAGGTTTTAAGCGAATTCACATTAGATGAAATTTAGCCTGTGATACCACGACCAGTACAGCCCAGAAGACAGGTAAGCGACCCTCCTGTTTGACACCGAATAAGCGATAATTCTCATGTCAAGTGTGTTTATGCGAATGGGAATTATGGTTAATAGCCTCCGCATCATTTTTAGTTCCTGAGTTTATAACATGATTGAATCGTTTCTAGTTAAATTGACAAGAATTATACTGTTTTATTACTCAAGACTGGTGCGGACTTCTATAAATTCATGAAATTGTATTGTCAAATCTTAATAAGTTGTAGTGCCCCTAGACTTCTCTAAAAACGAAAGAGGTCATAATAATAGGTTAGAATATGCATTACTAACGTCGAAAAGGGCTAGGCCATGCCGCTCAGCAAAGTACAAAGGAGGAGCCTTACCTACGCCTTAAGTCAAAACGATGAGTTAAACAACTAATCAAAGTATTACAAAGTGGTACATGTTGCATAAACATTTAGCCACCTCAATTTTGGTACAACAATGAGATTAGTTCTATCTTTTCAACCAAAATACGAGCAGTTTCATGTCTATGTAACTCAGACTCATTAATTTTAACTGGTGAAAACCAACCAACATGTACCGTTGATTCTTAATTTGCTCAAAATGTGGGAAAACCTCGGCCAATTTACCCAAGCAGGATGAAGTACCCGCCAGTGATTGGATGGCTCACTTGCCCGAGAAGGCTACTCACGTCCCGCTTTCCCAGATTGCTATACCCGGTAAGCCTTTATTTCAAGGTAATATCAGCTCAAACCACTTCTCCTTATAATCTCTTTTACGATTAAGTCATGAACTAGTTTCATTTGAAATTTCCTCAATTATATGACAGAAATGCAACTGACTCCCACGATGTAAAGTCACCTAATGAATCTAAATATAAATGTTCAGCATCCGAGTCTTTCATGAAGACAGAGGGAGTCATCACATCAGGCCAGAATGGGTCTCGCTTATTGGTATGGCCTATTTAGAAATATCAAAGCAGATAATACTACATTTAATCTCTTTGTCGTTATTCCCTAGGAACACACAATTCGGGGAGCTACGGCATTCAGGAATCCTCTCCACTCTCCCTTGATATGAATTATAAATCCCTAATCAAGGTTCTCGGCCTCTTCTTTAAAATACCCTACTTCAAGTGGTCTGTGACTCAAAAAACCAATTTCACGACTCAACTCCAGTCAGGAATTCGTTACTTCGACATGCGAGTCGCGATAAAGAGGCAATCCTGCGTGGGCTTACTCTCGAATTCCTCCATTGATATTTATCCCTGCTTCTTCCTTGTCCACGGGCAGTATGCCAACAGGGTCAGCGAGGAGTTGGAAACAATTAAGAGCTTTCTAAAACACCACCCTAAAGAAGTGGCCATAATTGACTTCCAGCACTTCTACGGATTGGACGAATCTTTAAAGTCGATATTCAAGGACCTGATCAAAAAAGTAAGTCCCACTTGCAGACACTGGACTTAAGTTACTAGGTGCTTGGAGAAATGGTGGAGCCTTATGGGAGTCAAATCCCTTCTCTGGCTGAAATGTGGTCACTCAAAAAGCAGGTCATCATTTTGGGCTATGCGAAGAGTTTTGACGAACTTGAAGACGACATTTCAGTGCAGTGGCCAAGGTCTGCTATTAGGCAACCGTGGCCTAATACGAGGAATCCTAAAGTGTTGCACACTTTTCTTTCCAAGAGCTTCAAGTTAGTGTCTTTTTGTTCCGAATTTGTTCAGCCACAATAAAATTTCACCTTATGGAACCAAGGGAATTTGAGAGGCTTGAAAATTTGAATAATCATTACTTTAGATTGAGGGTGAGAAAACACAGCTTGATCCGGTGCTGCAAGTCTCTGTGATCGCTAAACAGGAATGAGATTTGTTAAAAGACACTTTTATGAAACTTCAAAAAGAAAGAAGTGTTCCTACCATAAAAAATAATTCATTTAACCGGTTGGTGGATTGGAAGTCTAGTTGTCATGGTCTAAGCAGTTCCTCCATCTCCACAGTAAGTTGTCGATTACCTAGTGGTAAAATTCCTCACAACTACACTTCGTCAAGATGCTGCGCCAAATGTTTGTCCGACCCTTCTGGACTGAACATAGATGAAGGCGAAGTTGTTAAGTACATATGGTATGATTTTCGAGAGCTGCTAGCACTCGGTTCCAGCACCGAAATGGTTTCACTACACAGCTCATGCATAATTCAATGCTTACCAACCTATCTGTGGTTGTCGAAGAAGTGAATAGTCACAAAACGTGTGCCTTATGGAATTAAGCATGTAAATCTACACTGATGCTTCCGAGCAGTTCATCAATGTATTTACTGTCATTTTCAGCGATTGGATGCAGAAAAGCAGACCGGTCTACTTTTTCGTCTTCCAAGGTATCCTCTCCCCAAACCTGGACTACATTCTCTTCAATTTCACAAGCGGACTGGAAAAACTAGCCAGACTTGCCAACACTGTTGTGGGAAAGTGGTTAGACGGATTGAAACATCTGCGCGGCATTGTCATTACGGACTTTTCTGTCCTCGGCTTTCCCGGATTTGCTCGCAAAGTCTTTTCCATGAATTGGTAAAATTCACGTTATGCATGAGTATGCAGCTTTTTGTTGAATTGCACCCTTAATTCAATCTCAATCTCTCCTGATGATCTACTCGGGGGTGAGCTGAAGCAGTTTTTAGAGCGGTCATGTTCAAGAACTGGATGAATTCAAGAGGCTGGGTCTTTAAGCGGAATTTATATTTATATCTCCTACGATAATCCTCCATTAAAATGCATTTAGCCAGTTTTGGGGAAGACTTAACAACCCATTTTCCACGTCAAAAATCCTCAAGTAATCTAATTCTACTGATTCACTTGACCCGTATTGAAATCCATGCACTTCCCAACATCCACCACTTAAGCCATCTGTACACGAGGCAAAAGGAGAGAAAAGCTCCTCTTCTTTTAGAAGAAGAGGCTCTTCCCATTTGTTCAGGAGAGACTCGGTTCACAGCCCACCGCGCACCGCGCTGAAGAATTCTGGTCTGTCACCTTGGTAAACGGGGTCGGGCCGAAATGCCGCACTATATGTGCGTCGGCAGTTGGGCCGCAATTTTCTGCAGTGAGTGACTTCGCCGCGTAAACCGTTGAATTAAAAACCTCCTTATTTGCTTGTGTAGATATACTCAACAACGCAGTAGAAGGCCCTACGGAGGCTAAAATCATAATTGAGGGAAGAAGAGAGGAGGAGGAGGGCAGAGGATGAGCAGTAGAAGTTTTCGGCTTATAAACAACACCATCCCCCTCTTCCAAGCATTCTTCCATGTTAAAAAATTCAACAAATTAGGTATACGCTAGTCGAACGGTGCTGCAGACAGCAATTTGATTAGTCTCAAGTCCAAAATAGGTAAGCTTAAGGATTCTCAAGCGGGTGAATAGGGATTTTCGAAACCTCTGGTTACACCAAACAGTTTTGGAGAAATATTGTAAAGGCGTTTTAACAGCTCTATTGATATCTAGGGCTACATAAAAGATTAAAGTAAAGAATTGATGCTCCAAAACTGACGTTAGAACAGACAAACAAAGCACTGACTGGTGTGAGAAACCGCAAAACGCGAATTTTAAGATGGCGGAGATGATAACGACTCATGGGTGCTGTATAGACAGGCAAAATTTGGCCTTAAGGTGGATGAATAAACAAAGGGTATTTAGAGGTCAAGGCCGAGTTCACAATCAAGTCACAAGCTTCCCTTAAATGGGAGTCTACTATCAGTACACAAATGTCCAAAGTCTAGTTTTACACTTGTGCTCTTCAATTTCCGTGAGTTGTGCCAACAGCCTTGGTGGGGTGGACATTTGGCCACATTCATAGTCCCTCAGCCCATCCGCACGCTAGTAGAGAAACATCCTTCTACGTTGTCATGCCCAACTGTAACCTTCAGGAAACCTGGGAGCGCTGAAACAACTTATACCACGTTTTAAAGTAAATTAGTATTTTAGGAAAATAACTTTAAGCTGCTAAAATAAACTGACAAAATTAAGTTTGCAAAGAAAAACAAACAATCCAAACTAATTGGAATATCACAGTACAATCAGAGGAGAATTAGACTACTAAAACTTTATAGGAATTTAATTTGCATATTTGTAAAATGGAAACAGAGGGGAGGGACTTGGATACTCAATACCTTAAAATGAAATTCAAATGATTAAGGTGGCATATGAAAATCAGCACAAATACAATTAGCAGATGAAATTCCCGGCAGAAAAGTAGCACAATTCTATTTAGCCATTATTTTGGTGGTTGCAGAGCGAAGAAAAATCTGATTAAAGCTTAATTCAAAATGTGCTTCTATTACGTGACTCGAAAGCAAATTGTGCCGTTTCAAATACTAGAAACAATAATGCGACAATTCCCAAGACCTTGTCACTAAAAGGTAATGGATGTGTAGCGCCGGAGGACTTCCATGAAGATGAAAGAGGGTATAATACTTGAGCAGAATATGTATCAACGACGTAAGGTAGAGCTAGAGAGGGAGCTAATGGCGTGGCTCGGAGACCTGGCCACTCGGTGGAGGTGCAATGGCCGAGCCCTGAGTGCTCCCGTGACCAAAAGAAATATTTAAACAATCAGCTTTTTACGGAATGTGTGATCTTTGATTGAAATCTTTTTGGATATAATGGGAATGGACAGAAAAAAGTGAAATAAATTCCCTGAACACTAAAAAGTTAGTTGACTGTATGAAATGCTGCTTATTACTAATAGCAGCATCTGAAAACCAACTTAGGAGGCTGAAATGGAGAATGGGGACTTAATTTCATTCACGCACAAGGAGTTTTCGTAGATCTGCAAAACGTTCTTTTTAATCTTTACACATATTGGTCACTGCCAGTCTAATCACTTCTTTACCCATAACAGGAGTTAAGGAGATATTCGGACAGTCCAAATTTTAATGCGTGCTCTGTGGTGCACTTAGAAGAACGTTGAATACCACAGTCGAGGCGCCTTGCTCCTCCATTATGGCATCAGCATATGCACTTTAAAACCCACCAATTTAATCGTCGCCTAGTCAGCTTAAAAGACATAATATCAATTGTCTATTTTATTGTTTTAAGCTCAACTGATCTGGTAACGAGGAGATTTGCTGTAACGAATCATGCCAAGCTTACAGGAGGACTTATCACATGTCTACTACTCCAAGCCCTGATAAGAAATGTAGGACGTCACATGCATTTGACATGGCAATTCCTCACAAAAGGAAGAAAAGCTTCTAGTAAAAAAATGCATAAAAGATTTTGCTATATGCACCTACAAAATTTAGTTGAATTTTCGTCTGATTTTATTATAAACTTCACTCTGTTTACCTGACTATAACCACAACATGAAAAGTGTATATTCATAAGACTGCAGGTAAAAGTTATCGCTGGACTTCCTTATGAAAACCCATGTTTTTGTATAGTTTTAATACCTATGCTAAGAAACCGACCGAATAAAAAATGGACTCTCACTCCACGCGATGTGGCACACTTAATGGATGACCGAATTATTAGAACAAAAACGAGTTTTTTTATTTACCTGCAAAACTAAGGTTTTTTCTGCCATGTTTATGTTTGTAGAGCTTAGTTTTTGGGTCTTTTAATGAATTGGCAGCACATTATCTCAACCAAAACTTGTTCCACAATCCCAGTCTATTAGCTCCACCGGTTTTGCACAATACCTCACCTAGTCGCTTATTTGTAACCAAGTGTTTGTGGTCATTTTATTTCCGCAAGTTGGTGGTATCAGAAACCTTCCTTTACAGTATTTACAAGTCCGATTAATTCCCAAGTGCCCTTCAAAGCTTCAGTGGCAATACGGTTAGTGTATCAACATCCTATCTTTTGTAGAATCCATCGAAACAAACGATACAATGGCTCAGACAGATAGTCGAAGTTGCTTGTTTTTTGACTAGTTTAAAAAGTAAAATCCGTTTATCATAATTATATCTTCATAAGACCGCAAGGTCCTGCAGATGTTGATGACTCTGCATTGAAATAACGCACTGGATAAATCTAGATTTTCATGCTGGTGTACGACATTCCAAGCCGAATAAAACAGGAAGTATATTGCTTGTTCCCATTAATGGTCAAAATGCACTGCATCCTTTTTTACCTAGTGATTAAGTGCCTAAGCTGCAGATAGCAGAAAAAAGCACCATGAACACCAGAGGAAGACACCATGCAAGCCTTCCGTGACCCAATCCATTTCAAGGGTATTAGATTAATTGGATGGTGGGTGCTACACATACACTTGCAATGAACTCGAGTCTAAATGTAAGGCCTTGATTGTTTGTTTAACCCATTATTCTGGTTTCAAGGCCACTGAAGGCTCTATGATTCTACTTTTGCTGTGCTGTTTGGACTCTAGACCATGCCAATAGCATCTCAGCCCTTTTGTAGTCCTAGTCTTAAGGCTTCTTCCGACTTTAGGAATGGCTCTTTCAGCTAACCATCACCTCACCCTATTGCCTGAGCATGTTCATAAGTTTTATGCAAGTAGAATACTTTGATGGGTAAAATGATATCAATTAATCCTTCTCTGAGCACGGATGCTGGTAAATGCGCATTCACAAGAACACAGCAATAGACTGTTGATTAAAGCCGCTGTTATTCTCTCCCTCCGCTTAGCCGTCTTCTTCATGTGTTATTCATGAGTTCCAAAAGGTCATTGATCACGTCCATAAACTAGGTCTTGATTTTCTAGCTGTCTTCGTCGCTCATTCTCCTAAGAGATCCAAATAAAATGATAAAGGGAGCGTGAACCCAGAGTCTCTTGAAAATGAATGTTTCATTGAGCGGTACATCTCATTAACATAACATAAGTCTCACCGCTAATTCCCTGCATATGGTAGTCATACCAAACGATTGTTACGGGTATCTTGCGAGGCAAAAACACTTCGAAAGGACTAGTTGAATTCCCCTAACTAATTAAATTTATAAGGAGTTAGCAATATGCCGGCGTGCCTATTCGCTATCTGTGTTTGTGTTGCTCCCTAAACATTCTTTGAAGACGAAAGAAGGTATAATACTAGAGTCGACGAAGTTAGGCGTCAAATTCAATCTCTCTGTTGGGTGTAGTCACAAATTCCTTTATCCGCATTAAGTAATATAAATCAGGATTGTTGTCCTTTAGGGTGGGTTACTCACCCCGAGACTTCCCTGAGGAAGAAAAAAGACGTAATGCTGAAGCAGAGGGTGAGTTGCCCGCGTGCAGAATGGTTGGATTTACTGGCACGGTCTAAAGGCCATGCCGCCCAGCAAAAAGTACAATGGCGGAGCCTTAAGTGCTCGAGGTAGTTATAACAAAAAGTCATTCAAAATGAATGCATACACTGAACTGCACAAAGTTTGCACGATAAAATATTAAAAAAACACCCATTAAGATAGTATCAGGAGAAGACGGTTTCCAGAATAGAAGCACGATTCCACACCAATATGTGTCATTTCGTGCTCCCCATATACTACTGATGGAAAAGTATTTAAGCCTAGGGGAAAACCAACATCTAAACCACCCTTTTACTGCTGCTCAATCAGTTTTCTCCGAATTATTCAAGGATTCTAAAATTTCACATTTTACAACTTGGAAGGGACCTTTGTTCCATTTTGTAATGCTGTAGTATGTTTGTTTTAGGCATTGAAAAAGACTATCTCTGGTAGTACGGGTACAACAGTTCTTTAGTCTGCTTTACAGGTGTTTGGAATAATGCCATCCTCTTCTCCTCCTCATTTTCGAATCCAAAGGTGCTGCTTTTATTTTGCCACCTCAGTATATTCAAGGAACACAATCCTATGGAGCGGAGAGAAATAATCTCCTGCTTTTTGAAAAGGTATACAAATACCTTGAGGAATTAAAGTACCGGCGTACTTGTTTAAATACCCGAGCCCATTTTTCAGTTGAGCAAATTTTAGTATTTTGGTATTTACGTAGAAATAGACGTATGAAATGAGGAGATGTGGCAACGAAATCAACAAAGACCGGACCATAAACCTCAGTAAATAAAACGCTCAGTCTTGCGAATTCCAACAAATTGAAGTTTTAAAGTACCAATGAATGGGGCTTTTTATGTGGGAGTCGGTTATCTTGGGACATTTCAATTAATGGAATCAAGCATGATAAAAAACGTTGCCATGGTAGTATCAGCCCACGCATCTTCGCAATAAGGGTTAAAAGACTTTAATAAAACTGCCATCAGATTGGCTGTACCTAAGCCATCTAATAAAAGCCCTAACAGCATCCCGAAATCTCGCCAAAGATGCATTGAAGTGCATCACCATAAATGAGGAATGACTGGGAGGCCATGGGGCTGGAAGTGGGACAATACGGCACCAAAATAGAGACCGAGACCTCACGTAGTTAGATATTTCGCTAGAAGAAATACAGTTTATCTGCACGGCTCCATTTTAATGAGGTCCATCTTCTCCCTCGACCTTTCTGAGACTTCTTGTTAAAGCAAGGATGAAGGAGATGGAATGAATCTACAACAAGGGAAATAGACTACCTATTTCTCTACTGGTAAGACATACTGTGAACCTGGTTGTCATCTGCCAAAATCAAGTCTCTTGAAAGGAAGGATGCATCAGAAATACTGTCTGATTTTGATTGCCCATATAGATTAAGATCGTCCCATATACCTGCCGCTTTTGGTAGAAAAGTCGACATTAGGGGTAGACAGCAATGTATACTCGCCATAGCAGTAAGGATCTATGTTGGAAAGGTTTTGAATTTGCTTAAGTAGCATTTTACCTCGTTTTTGGGGTCAGAATGCTGTCATAAGTGGGCAGACTTTTATCAATCCAGCTGTTTCAAAACTCCGAGGATTTCGTCGCCTATCCTATATTACGTTGAGTTGAGTTGTATTTTATTTGTCAAATTTCTTTGTTTCTGCCACCTATATGCTGCCTTAAATGACCCCTGAGGACATAGCAACTCCAAATTTAAGTACAGAATGTCTGAAAGGCTATAAGGATGGCCGAAAGGCAATGATGTCAAGATGGCAACCAAACTGGGGAAAATGAAGGGTCTGCGTACGTAAGTCTTCTTCTTTCTGCTATAATGGGCAACCCTTTCAACGGCACCCTAAAGATAGCAATTCAAACTAGTAACAACGGAAGAGCTAGGGAAGAAGATGCAGGAGGTAATACAGTTGTTGTAGAATCCGGCCATCTTCCCTCGAATCCTTAAAGCTATGGTGGATGACCATTCCGAAATTATCCAAACTTTGGTAACAAAAGTATTTCCATGATATTTCTATCGTTAACAACAGGAGATTTAGTTCTATTGGAGGATGTTAAAAACGTGTATATGATCCGAAGATTCCGTTTCGAAGCTCAACAAAAAGAATCAATTATGGTTTGTAACAATGGTCGTCACTTGACTGATTCAAAACACAAAAGAGCTTGTTAGTTCCGGGTTTAAATAAACCACGATTCTTCTATCCGATTGGGAAATTGTGTCAGTTTTACACTGACAAATTTGTAGATGTTCCAACTGACTCTTTAAAGCCTACCTCGCTTTAGGCATCATATCGCGCGATCTGAATAATTTAATTGGAGGGTTTTGTGGTTTTTTGATGTGGCCCGTTTTGTTGGACTTGGAGGGATCCAGACACATTTTGAATTATTTATTTTACGATTGTTGTGATAACAAGCACATTGCTTTGCTGGTTTTCGTTGATTGAGGCCTCCGGAATCACTTATTCCCTGAACACATTGTTTTAGTGAATTGTATGAATTGATCACTGTAGCAAAAATGACCTGAAATTTTCAACCATCAACTGTTCAGCCTTAAACACTGCTATAGTCATAATAGTTATGTAATTGACTATTTTGAGGAATAGAATGTTTTCCCACCAGAATATTTATTTATCCGGTTTTGCTGATTTACTTTTCTCGATGCTCACAGTTTTGTCCATTGCTTACCCCTTTCAAATGGCTAGTTTCAAACCACATATTAATTTCTAATGCAAAAGACAAGTCATTCCATCTGCTCTATGATATCTGCGAATTTTTTTTATTAGCACCACATATAAAGCTGTGAGAGAATCCTACCTCCCCCTGAGGTATGGAAAAAGTTGGGAAGTGCCTTTACTTCGAAGAGGATGATGCGAAGTCAAATGGAGAAAGCGGTCAATTTCGCCAAAAACAAACAATGTCATCACTTTTAAAGGCAATGTAAAGTGACAAAAATCCTCAATTTTTTAAGAGAAGTGTTTGAAACGCCCTATAGTCACTTCGGCCTTTCACAGTCGGTTGGTTTAAGTGAAACAACTGGATGGCACGCTCGAAGTGGTTTACGCACGGCCTGTCATAGCTTACGGTAAAAGATATTATCTTTTTGCCTTTCTGCGACCTGGTGCATTAGAAAACTGGTAAAGCCACTTTGATAAAAGGGTGGGCTCCTATTACTCATGTGGTAGTACATCATTTGTCTTGCCTTTTCACACTCCCTCACTTCGGCCCACTTGTTTGTGACCTTATATCACCGGTTGCTCAGGTCTTCTGTACATCACTGCTGCCAGATTCATCCGCCCTAGAGGAAAACTCCGACGTAGCGTTTATAAATCCGCACAAAAAGGCAATAGCAATCTTGATCCTGCAAGATCATCGCAATGGAAAGGTATCTGATGCTGAAAAGTCAATCTGCGTAAAGGCATATTAGAAGGATCATCAAAACCGTACTCACCTTTTTCGCTGCAAATAAAATAAATGAGCGCTAGTGAAGTAAAATTTGATTTGATTGCAATAAAATTCTCCTTTATTTCTTTTATGATTATCTGGAAACCTACTTATGTCACAAGAAACCTAAATTAATAGATATTAATGTGTTCTCACTACGAAAAGGAGAGAACTAAAGGGAGCTTACCTGCAAGATAGATTACTGTTCCTAAACAAGCAACCAATATTATAGAAACTAGGAGGTTCTCATTTAATTGTCACTATTGCAAACCGTGTGTTGGGGATTATGATATTAGTAGCTTCAGTTCGAATCTCCTCGTTACGTTGAAAAGGCAGACGAGCCAAGGCGGAAATTACTAGAATAATTTTTTAAAAATGGCATATTTACTTTAATGTGTTGGTATTATGATCCAGCAGGTGCCATTTTTGAGCCCGGCTCTATTCTACCTTTGTACTGGTGATACTAAACCTTGGAATGGCACTGATCATGCTGGATCTTCAGCCCTTCTAAAGATTGGCAAAGGAACCGCTTCCAAAGTGGCATATCTTGGCGACAGCTAGGAAGCTCTTTTGTGTCGTGAAACCATTTAAAGTAAAGTATTACAATTCTGGTAATCGGGCGAATAAAAATATGCTAGAATTTCTGACTGGTAGTAGGCATTGCAGTATATCAAAGGATTCTCTGTGGCAAATATTTTCAGTGAATAAAATAGAAAATTATGATACGACCACGAAGTGACTTGACTCATTTCCTAAATACTTCCCTTTAATAAAAATAATTGAACCACAACAGCATATTCTTGACAGCAAGATTCTTACACCGAACTTTTTGTCAAAGCAATGCCTTTTCCAAAGTTTCAGAGGATTTCACAGGAAATAGAGCGCAGCACTAGTGGAAGGCGTTTTTCATCAAATGCAGATTTTGACCAAAAAGTGAGTGTTGCCAGAAAAGATCCTACGAGAACTTGAAAAAATGTTTCCTTCATGAAAAATTGCAATAGATAGGGCTGTGCACGCCCTGTTCATCCGTTAGTGTACATGTAACACTTCGAGCTTTTGTTAAACTCTTCATTTTGATTAGGCGGGTAATCAGGGCTCAAATTTTGTGCTTCCAGTGGGTGGCATGGCCTCTGAGCTATGTCAGTACCTCCCTCACAACCCCTCTATGCGCCTGAAGTACATATTCTGTCCTTGTATTATCCCTTTTTTCGCCTTCGGGTAAGTCCTTGGGTGCTACATTGGCAGCAGAGGAAAGCGAAGCCGATCATAACCGACAGCTCTCCTGATTTTCACTCCTGGCTGCCAAGTCTTAACGTGACGAAAGAAGGGCACTTGCCACGGATGGGAGAATCAATGAGGATCCCTGACAGGAGGAGAACAGGTGACCTCCGCTTTTGGCAACCTCCTCAATCCCACTTTCTTCAGGAATGCTGTCAACAACTAAAAGAGCACTAACTGTAGCCCTGAGCCGTCTAAGAAAGTGCCTTCCAGAGCTGTCTACTGTACCTGTATGCAAACATCAATTATGCAAACTCGCAGTACCTTCTCCACCTTATTACTAGCCTAATAGAAACCAGATAAGTTTGGCTAGTCAGCATTGAATTAAAATTAAAGTCGTAAAGTAAAGGAGAAGTGAAACCATGGCCCCATGAAATGGTCTTAAACACCGCCCTCCATTTAATGACTGCTTTTAGACCAGTATTTTTATGATGAGCGGTGGACAAAAAAAGAAAGACTGCAAATTCACCCCTCCCCTCCAATGCATTTCGCAAACAGGACGAAATCTACAGAGATCAGTGACGCCACAGTCACATATCTGCTCCCTTGCATGTAAATTGAATGACTGGTGCGTCGGCTACGTTTTAATGGTCTATGAGGAACGCTGACCAAGGTGACCGTCAAGTACGACGCCAAAAAGCGATGAAGCCTTATGTAATGCTTCAATTACTTGTTTATCTTTTCGTTTTGATTCTCCGGCACTTGGGTCTCCGCAATTTTATTTCCGCTAACGAAATGGCCTCGAGTCTACGCCAGCAGCCCCTCGGCTCTCCTCTACTTCTGCAATACATTTTCTATCCTAGTATTTGACAGCTTTTGTCTTCATGTAAGTCTAAAGAGCTGAAATAACACGTCAGTAATATGTATAATTTAAATAGGAAAAGAATACATAAATCTGGATACCTAAATTAAGTTTCCTCATAAAATTTAGTCCTGTCTATCCAAAAGGTGTTAAATCACTTTCAGCATCATTTACTCCACACACTTTGCAGCTCGTCAACTCCAAAATATGCTTGAGAGGATAACAAGATAGTTGATGGTAAAAGCAGAGGTACTTCAATTTCACGTTGTTTTCATTAACTTCTCTGTTAAATCCAAAATTACGCATTTTAGATTAATTTTAGCGTTTTAACTAATCATTTCAAGTGGATTTTTTACGCGGGAAACTCCTGTGCTTATGATCAAATCAAATTTCTTATAAATGTGATTAGACTTCACATTAATTGTGCCTACCCATAAAACTGCTCCTGTAGTTGAATTTTGGCATTGGTGGGGAAAAGAATTTCAAGGTTCTCATCATTGCGTTTCATTTTGACTTCACCTACGTCATTCAGGAGACGAGGAGATTTGAACCTTTGATAATTTTAATCCAAGGGACAGGATACTAAATAAATTATGCATACCATGTATATATTCCCGTTTTTCTTTTCCTTCTGACTACTGTAATTGGTTTTTTCCTATAGTTATCAAGATAACCACCTTGCCTGTCACGAGAAAGGATTTCTCCTGCGCACCGCCCTTGCGATATCACAGTGATAGGTCGACTCTCCTCCCTAACTCAGCCCATCAGATAAATAATATTGTGACTCGAATCCCTGCTAAAAAATTGTCATGACATGAATGTTCTTTCTCCCCTTTTTGTAAGCAGATTTGACGAAACTAATCGTTTCACAGATTAACTATTCTACCGTGCTACATTAGTTTGTGCTAATAGCGGTCGTAACCTTTAAAACACCAACCAGTTGCCATGTTAATCAAGGGAAGAAAAGACTCGACAAAGATTAAAATGGACAGAAAATCTAATTTTTTAAACAGTAGCGTTTAAAAGGAAATGAATTTAAAAGTGGTTCAGTAGTCCTCCCACATTGTCACACTGCGAAGCCAAAAAGAGAGCTGGATGATTTAATGCATGTTTTAAACTAGTTGTTTTTCTGCTTCTTCTTTCCTAGGTTAAAGGATGTCATCCCATTTCATTGCACTCAAAGCCTTCCTCCATAAATGGTCGGGTTTTGGGCATACAACGCTCTCGATGTTGGTGAATTATTTGCCCAATTTGGATTCGTCGACGGTCCAAATCCCTCCGGCTTGAGATTCGTGAAATTTCCTTAAACCAAGAGTCTTCGAAAATAATTTTCAAACAAGCGTTTCGATTATTTATGTCTTCAAAACCAAAATTGTCTACTTTTTAATATTAATTCCTCAATTTTAATAGATTAGAACGCTAAATAATTGAGCTCTGCGTGGTAATATATGTAAAGCTTGAGACATCCTCGAAGACGAAAGGAGACAATACTAGGGCATAATATGCATAACCGACGTACAGAAGGCCTGGGGGGCTAGTGACATGGCTCGGAGGTGATGCTAGCCAGCGGAAGCACAAAAGCAGAGCCTTAATTACCCTAGAATTACAAAAGTATTACACATCCCTCTATGTTATTTTGAGCGTCTACCCCGGCGCTTCCCTTTGTTGCTCTCCCCGTCGGTCACCACAATGTTGTCAGAGATGTAAGAAATACATCCATGATACAATCGTACCAGTGTCACTGAACCCTCTTGGCAATTCTACTGCGCCTGGGGTTACGGCCTGTTTTGGAAGGGAAATGTGAAGTCCACCTCCTATATCCACCGATAGATGTAAGAACACTTGTCCAAAAGGTAAGTAATTTAATTAGGAATAAAATATAAAATAACTTCATGAGGACAAGGATTTGCGTCCATTTCTCCCTACAGCTTTTTTAATTCAGTTCTGCCCAGCCATATCTATCTGAGTTCTATCTAGCTGGTAAAGAGCTGAAGGAGACATCATGTGTAACTTCAGCAACATCTTCATACAGGTACTGTGAACAGCTCCGGAACCAATTTTCCGGATGTATCACGACCACAGCTAATGCTGCTTTAACTTTTAATAGCAGTCATGCAAAACACGGGACCAAGATGGTTGCCGAAGGTAGGCGTTATTTTTCAATCTTCTCAATGGGGATCGCCACAAATTCCCCCATCCGCAGCATAAGTTCTTCTTCTGTTACGTTAAGGTTTAGCATTCAGCAATGGGTGAAAGGACACTTGTCCTTTAGGATCAGGTTTGCTTTCCGCTGACACCCATGCGTTTGCTCGAATCTTCCCTGAAGTAGGAAAAGGACATAACACTGAGACAGAAATTGTTTCACAGACGTGTAGTAGGCTTAAAGGGCTAATGCCATGGCCCTGATGCCATTCCGCCTAGCTAAAATACGAAAGCGGAGTACTCAGTGCTCGCGGAACCAAAACAGTTAAAACAGAAAATCAAAATTTTTCAAATGATGGTCATTAGGAAATTCTCAGCTTTTTAAAAAAGTGACACTGCATAGTTTACCTACGGCCTAAAGACAGCTTTTGTTCGGATGAAAAGAAGCATTTTCACAGACACTTCCCATTTAATTTCGTTGTGGCTTTAAATTAAGGTGGAGGCGGAAGTCCACGTGAATGACAAACGCCCTTTCAAATTAATCCCCTCAGTTACAATGGTGGATCTTGTCATATATCATATGATATCACAAATGCTTTCTTTGCGACATTGTGGTGATTAAATTGTTTTTTTTTCATTCGACTTCTCTAATTCTTGCGCCAAAATAAAATTGTCAAATTTTGGTTTAGTGTTTTGACCTACCATACAAGGGGTAGGTTTGGGCCAGTGTTCCATTTCAGTAAAGCTATGTAAGATTACGTTTGTAGCATTTTTTGCATTTGGATTTCTATTGAGAAGAGCCACTCTACACTTTATCATTAGTAAGTAGTGAAGCGGGCGATGCCAAATTGGCGAAAGGTGATAAAACGAATTCCTGAGGAGCGAAACCTATAAACATAAAGATGAAATGATGACTTGGTAGGCTGGATTGAATAAGAAGTGTCTATTAACGGAGGATTTCGCCTTCATAGTAATATGTAAACAAGAAAACGGTCATTAGTGTTATTTACTCTTTGAATTTAAGTAGTAGACATGGCAGCGCAAGTATCCTGTCACCCCTACCCCCAAAGAAAAACATTTAAGTCGCAGCAAAATTGACCATGCGATCGTCCGTACATCTTGATTTAAAGTAACTATTACTGAAAAATTTCCCAAAATTTTTCTGCACTAAAATAATTATCTTGACTCTAACCAAGAAAGACGTTTGGGCTAATGATTGAAGGCAGCGGCTGGCGGCTTTCCAATGGAAGCGCAAATTGCCCCCCCTCAGAATGAATGTTAGAGGGGAAGCAGATTTATCATTAGCCTTATATCAAAGTTGACAACAAAGCTCGTGCCTTTAGCCAGATGTACCGAAACAAATGCTCGTGGCGATGATACATTAAGAGAATTCCAACTGATTCATGAATTTCCGAACGCTGTCAATGAGAATTCCATCAAATAGGCAAGAGACCTGGCAAAACAGCTCACTTCTTTGGGATAACCTACTAGGAGGGTGGATGCAAATCCTTCCGGTTGAGGTAGCCGCTTTGGCAGCGCCTTATGCACTTTAACATGGGCCTTCTGACCTGCATGATTTAGAAGAGGATAAGACCTTTATATTCACATGTATTCTAGCAATTGTCTTTATCTCTCCCTTAACTCGAAACACCTTAATTAGTATGACCGGGCCCACAGCATTGGGAGCTCATAGATGTCAATCATGAGGAAAGTCATGATTGACGTCAGTACAGAAGCCATTTCGAGGCAATAACCACACAAGTGAGGGATTTTATGAGATTTACTTTTAGCATGCCCAGTTAAACGATTTATGCGATGACTGGAGATTTGGTGGTCAAAGAATGATCACTTTTTAATAAAATTTACTGGTCGGATTGCGCACTTACAGAGATAATGAAAATTTTCATAACACCACTCATGTCAAACCGGGACTTTCGAAATTACAAAACCATAAGCTAATTTGGGAGGATTAGGAAGGACTGCAATTAGATTTCGACATGTCCTTCTGCTAAATCTGGACACTTTTGCCAGCATATGGCCTTGACTTTGGGATATTTATCCCTATGGATGAATAATTTCAGACGAGTCTGCTTCACTTAGCCATTAATGGTGATGGACTTTAGCGCTTTCACTGCAGAATTTTCGTTGAAGTCCCAAAATAAAGCGATCTATTTGCTATAGACGATCCAAAAGAATCTGGCTTTCCCAGTTAAGATATTTTTTTGGCACAGTGCAGCTAGAAGCTCTTCCGCAAGCTAAATTTTAAAATTTCCGAGATTTGCGGATGATTGTATTCTACTTTTCTAATAAAGGACCCATCTATTGTGAGATTCTGCTGCAGCTTAAGCATTTATCGAGCGCTGAGATGTTGAATGCTCACAGGAATGGCTGCCATAGATTTCGACTACTACGGTAACAATGAGCTCTCTCTTTCACGGCTGGGAGTCCCATACCTGTGCCGTACTGCAAGAGAAGTCTTTCATACGAGCAGATGTCCGCTGAATATTGCGTCTTGTAATGAATGACGTAAGATACGTACTTCAAGACTTTCGCTCTGCCCGCTTCTCAATACGTGCAGGCACTATCACTGCTGCCTTCCATCCAGATTAGGACTTCCAAGATTGGCCTGCTTTCAATATCCTACAGTGTTCTGCACCAGCACTTGTCACCACTTTTGTACAACGTTTTGCACTAACCTTTGAGACCTGTAGTCAAGTGAACACGCAAACTTTGTACTTCGGTGCCCATAACCTATGCTTTAAGGCTAGGTAGCTAAATAATGTAGCGCTCTGAGACCACTCTACAGGTAAGCGAAAAGATTGCCGCCAACGACAATTAATCGTTTAATCATTTATCTCGAGACGGAGAGGGCTGCGACGTCAAATAATTAAACCCATAACTGCAGACATGTCACCTACCGAAAGGGCAAAAACTCCTACACGTGGTAAATTAACTGACAATGGCAATTAAGGCGTGTTTAAGGTACACATTCCTCGTTATTACATCTTCAACTGTAAGCATTCTGTAAAATAAAACTTATAAAGTCCATTTTAGAAAAGTAAAATTCCTGATGCCCTACTTCGTCGGCAATTTAAGTAAAGACTCAAATTATATGTTTTTGAAAGGGGAGCTTTCTAGCTTTGGATTCACACACACACACCAAAACTAGATCTATGTTGAGTGTCCAATTTTAAAAGGTACGAGCAAAAAGCGGCGATTCCCCAGTATTGAAGACGTTTTCTTAGATCCCAGTCATACGACTAACAGCGCATAAGTAATTAAGTGAATTGGACAAAAGGCGACTTGAATTTCATTTACTGAAGTGCTGCTTCGTACTTCGGTAAAATCACTCCAGCGGAGGGCAGGAAGTCTTGGCGTTAATACACACCCACACGAACAAACTCCTACCTAATACAGTAGCAGTACGTTTCCAACAAGCCTCGAATTTTTGGTGGGCCGAGTACTGATAAACGTATGTGTAAGTGAAGAACGTCGATTTTGTTTGTAGTTTTGCGAATACATTTGGTGGCCTTCTTTCCTGTTCATTTTAACAACCACCCTATCTTCAGAAATCACTGAAGAAACTGCGTTTGCACGTCGAAGTAACGGCTTGTAACCGCTGCATGGAATAAACTTGGCTGTTAAGGAATCAGGAGTGGCGGGCATCACTCTTTAAATCTTTTACGCAAGTTTCCTGTGTTTTAAATAGCCGACAGCTCAACCAGATAAGTTGAGGTGTTTCAGGGACTGTTGAAAACAGCCCTTTTACTATGAAGTTTTTCCTGCTGGATCCTTTGATAGACCGCGGACAAAGCAACACAATATCGATACGATGGAGTCATCGATACCAGAAACGTCGTAACTGCGGAGGAAGAAGGGGAAGTTAAGTGCACAGATCGATGGTGCCGTCTGATACCATCTCCCTTTTAATGCTATCTTTCCCTAGCCACAAAAAATAAAGTCCCTTTCTATCCCTTCTGTTTGGGATCTAAACACAAATAACAATTATTTTCCCCATTAAAATTTTAGGAATATTGAAGTTATTTAGATTGAGACACATCCGTTGTAGGCTGTCTTTATGTAGACAAACCTCTAATTATCACTTCAACGCAAATAAGAGTAGACAGAATAACAAGAATATCAAAAAGTTGTTTTATTATCTCTCCGTGGAACTCACCTTCCACGCAGACTTGCGGGTAAGTGTTTATTTTTGAGTAGAAGTTAAAATTATCACCTCAGCGTCCCTTTTCTTCCATCCACTTTTTGATGCCCATCAAGGCCACAACAACTTTTTCCTTGGAGTGGAGGACAAGGTGGTAGAATTCAGTGACTGCTCAATAATATCCCTTGAAATTTACCCATCAGAACATTCAAAATGTTTTAAATTCGATGAAAAAATGTAGAACGGAAATAAATAAAGCATTGGACTAATGCTGCAGGTAGAGACAATGAAAAATCCGGGTTAAAAGAAGAAGCATTAGAAAAGAGAATCAAAATATAATTCTTTCAACTGCTAATTGAGTGCTCACTATTCTCTTTCTCTGCTAATTTCTTGACAAGAAGCAAATCTTGTAAGTAGAAGAAGGAAGAATGGAAAAATCCTGATACAGATTGAGCATTATTGTAATGAAAATATTCTCTTGGCAGTTTCTGAAGAGCAGTTGGGTAAAGGCTGAGACCGATCATGAGGTCTGGAGCAACTCATGTGCTTCTCAAATCAGACAATGTGAAGTGGAGATGAAAAGTATCCCGTTTCCGAAGATTACCAAGGTGAGTAAAGGCGCGCCACTGGGGAACGAAGGTTCCGAGTTCTGCCCACTCTAGTGTGAGCTTAAATTTCGTTAGGATCAAAGGGGTGTTGAGTTTTTATTTCGTAAGTGAATGATTGATATCACGTCTGCAATTGTTCCTCCTTTAACTGCCGTCCTATTCGTCATTTCGTTACTTTTGATTAGCATGTTCTACATTTAGGGAATGCTCTCCATAAAATTTAGATAAATAGCCGAGCCAGAAAGCAGTCAAATTTTGGGGGCTTAAACTCATGAATAGTGAGAACAGAAAATTTCTTGTCTAATGCCGTCCATGAAGCCGTAGTAAGCCATGCCATGATGGGAGGCTAGTTATCACCATGCAGAAGGATCGAGAGGCCCTAGGCGCAACCGGAAGACTAGACAGCTCAAACGGAAGTGCACATTATGGAGACCGAGGAGCTCGCCTAGTTAAATACTCATTCTAGACATACACCGTTCTGTTACAAATTAAAATCATGAATTCTTCTTTAGAATAAATTTGCTAGTTGAGGAGAACAATAAATACCCCCATCCAGAAAACACCCCTTTTATTGTCTTAAATTCATCCAAATTGATATAACAGGTTTTTTTGCAAAAAGATAACACAAGTTGATAAAACTATGCGTAGCACTTTGATAATATACTTAACTCTCCATTTTGGGCGCTTCTGTATTTTCGCTGGGCGGTATGGACCCTGGACCATGTCAGTAGACCCCAGCCCTCCTGAAAGCCTCAGCATTATCCCTCTTTTTGTCTCTGGGGAAGTCTCGGATCGCTTCAGACATGCCGTGCAGTTGTGGCGCTGGGCTCAAGAAAAAGAAAGTCGCGACGTCACTTATATGTGACTCGATTGTGAAAGGATGAATTAGGGTTATTAATGCATATGATACATTATTAGCATTCTAAAATTTAAAACAAACTTTTGCAATAATCGCTTTAAAATTAATGAGATTGTTAACGTTGCAAAAGGATTCCTTCACTCGCTTGATACTACAGAAGAATTTTGAGTACTCAACTGTAACCCTATTTAATGATTTACTAAAAATACTAAATAAGTAATTAATTCGATTTGCCAGAAACAGAGCCAAGTACAACATTTCCAAAGTAGTTGCAATAGAATTCTCTGAAATTCTTTAATCAATTTAGAAAGAGAACCTTTGACTTTGCGAAGAATTTTGTGCATCCGAGATTTGACAAAGTCAAAGGAAGATGTAAATACTGTTTGATTAGTAACCTTAAGCCTTGTCCCAAGACCAACCAAACAGCGAAACCCTGAACTCCAATCCACAGATGGTATTTTGATTTGAGCAATCAATTTACTTTGGTGCATTCCTCACTTCCTTAAGAGGTAAAGGAAAAGAAGTAAAACAGATAATTTATTGCCTAATGCATTAATGGTAGAGCGCACTTGAAAGCGCAAAATATCAAACAGTTGCGAATATACTTTCTAAGCTATTTAAACCTTGCTCTTGATAAACCCTCTGATTGGTCGGAGGCACAACAGCCAATGGGAGGGAGGAGGTACAAGTGCATCTCAAATGCACGGGGGCATGTCCACTGCAGGAAGTGACAAAGCCCTGACTATTTGATGAAGTAAATGGCGACCCCTAATTGCTCCTCCTTGAGATGATGCGTCGCCTAGGGACAGAAGACAAACTGATTACCTTCACTTTGCTGATTGCCTGCAGTCAGTCATCTTTAGGTCTTCGATCACCCCCAAGCATGGACCCCCTAGTAGTCATCCAGAATCCAAGTAAGTCGATATTCGTACTCCTATTGTCAATTCCACTTAGTAAAAATAAAAATGAAACATATGCATATTTATTAAATTGAACTGATATCATTCGTTTGACATGATATTTTCATAAAACCTGTTTCTGACAAAAGAAATTCAGTTCAAGCCCATAGCTATGATTTTATGCACTGATCAACTGTTAACAGCGCCTCTGGGAAAATGCCAATTTGCCATGGGAAAAAGCAGTCGTGAATTTGTTTCCGGCAGCGAGTCCACCACGAGACAAAGTCCCATATAAGCCTTTTCTAGAATGATGCGTCATAAAAAAGCCTTCTAGTAACTGTTAAAATTTCTTTACTAACTTGTTTGTTTGTGTGAGAAATCCAAATTCTAAAATGGAACTACATGCGTGATTGCAATCACAAATGCACTTATCGTATTTTCAAATCGAAGTAATCTAACGGATCACGAAAGTTTCCATTACCGACACTAGATTATAGTAAAATGTGTTCAGCTGTTGTTTCAGTTCAGGAATAATTTTGATTTTAAAATGTGACAAACTTGTGGACAAATGCCAGAATTTAGATAGGAAGTGCTTGCTCTAGCAATTTAATCAAGTGGCAGTAATGATGCTTGGTTTTACATGCACAAAGGAATATTTTTTGTACAAGATTAGGATGGCGGCATATATTGGGGATGGCCAATGTTTGACGTCTAATTCGGAATTACGGTCTCTTGATTTTATCCTTGTTTAAATGCTTCCGATTGCTATATTCTGTTGACCTTTTAGGACACTGCAGAGCATTTTCATAAAGGCGCGGAAGAGAGTAGAGGAAGGCATGAGAACAGTTTGCTTATCTGCAGGATAACCAGTTAATAAAATTATAAGAACTTCTAAGAAAACTCATTTTGGACCTGAAGATTGCCCCCAATTCTCGTGTATCTTGCTGTTTCATTTTGATATTAAATAAAGCATTTCCCTACTGCCTAGGAGTGCCTTAAAATTTTCCAATGGCAGCTTAACGTTGTTCACTGTCAGACGAACATTTTGGCTAGAAATACTAGAACATCTAAAAATCTTGAATTTGACAATCGTTCTGGCTATTTTGCTCAGCAAATTACATCCGCTTAAGGATAAAAATGCCATTCTTGAAATACCGGAATTACTTTTGACTGTCTGTTGTAGACTGTCGGTGCCACCTATTCTCGAGTGTAAAGCGACTTCATGGTGTCTTTAAATCTCCCAATTTCCCCTCCCCTTATCCTCCTCAAACAGATTGCATTATCTACCTATTTCAAGGACTTCCATTCCAAATTGTACAGCTCACCTTCCTAACTCTTGACCTAAGTCCACCTCGAATAGACATGTAAGTTTCACTTCTCTATAGTGTTTTGAAGGTAGATCACAAAATTTCTTAAAAACCCTTTTAATTATATACATGCAGTTCTCAGTGACGTGGAAATTGGCATAAGCAGCCCGCAGTAACGTAAATCATAAAGAGGGTGGTTTGACACTCGGCAAGTCTGTCGTAAATAATTCAGCAGCAATTGGTCAACAACATTTCGTTGACGAACAGCTTTAACTCAGAAAAAATTCAAAACTTTGCATGAAATATTAATGCAAGTTTTTGACTTCAAACTTCTCCAAATTTATTTATCCAGAAGAATAGCATAGAGATTTCGAAAGACTTTAGACATTTCTCCCTTACTTTTTGCAGATGTTTTGACTATGTCGCAGTGCTGCACAACGATCGGACCCGATTAGTGGATAGAGAAGTTGCCGATTCAGACCCACCACCAGTTCTTTGCGGAACACTGACAATGCAAAAGAAGAGGACCTTCTTTTCGGAAAGTAACTCGTTAGCTCTTGTTTTCCACTCCACCACTCGTGCTCCCTTTGAGCAGTCGACACACATGTCGGGATTTCAGGGAAATTTTCTATTTTTAAATTCAAGTAAGCTACAATTGTCACCCTGCCAAAACTGTGCATTATGCCCTCTTTAAATGTATGCAGCCACCTGCTGCTCCAGCAACAACGAGAACTTGTTTATGAATCGGTGGCGGAACATTAATGCTACCCGATTTGGCCTTTTAAATGATTAATACCTAACACTCTAATAAGTCAGGCAAAGTTCTAGCATAAAACGAGTCGCGCAAAGAAGCTAGCACTTTTTCATAAATTGAAAACTTTTGTGCAGTCTATCCAAACTGGGTCCCGGTATTGTCCCACCCTTCCTCTATTTGACTGAGATTACCAAGTCATAAAAAGTAGTGTTTACAGGGAAATTTTCGAGGCCTTAAATTTATTCCAACGTTAATGAAGAGGAAATTTTGCCCTCTGGGTTAAGGAATGAATAACTTACTCGAAGTCAGTGAATATGTCGAAAGATGAGAATCTGAATTCACTGACGTTTGGCTATTAAAGAGGTAAATTTTGTGAGCAGGGCATAAGACGAATGGAATTTCATTTGTCTTCTGTGGTCGTTGTCATTTCACTTTGATTTATGTTGAGAGACAAAAGCTTGTCTCGATAAAATTTGATAGCCCTCTAAAAGATGCCACCATATTGTAAAGAAACGGGCGCATAGGTGAGTGGAGGAAGGGACATAATCAAGTCAAAATCATGTGGTCGAAGGGAAGCGTCTGCCAAGCTTCTGGCTATTCCTGCCAGAGTGCCAGGAGTGTAAGGGATTTTTCACATATAAACTTCCTTCTTTTTGGTTGCATATGCGCCATTTCGTAAAAAAATCATGAATTACTGACGGTTGCTCGTCTTTCCATCTGACCATGCCTGTCGAATAGCTAATCTCTACAGCACATTACACATTAGAGTTCACAAATTTTATCCG